>NC_056748.1:44555335-44562835 GCF_019279795.1 Protopterus annectens | reverse complement strand
TAAAGAGGTTTGCCTTTTGTGTAGGCAAGACTGAAATCGTACTTTTGCAATTTGAGCATCATATGTTGCAACCTGGCAGGAGCTGTGTGCACAGGCTTTCTCAAAATAGTGACTAGAGGTTGGTGGTCAGTTTCTATCTGGATAACTCGACCATAAATATAATCATGAAACTTCGAACATGCAAACACAACTGCCAAAAGCTCCTTCTCAATCTGGGCATATTGCATCTCAGTTTGGGTTAGAGTTCTCAGTGCATAGGCTACTGGTCTACCTTCTTGAGGAATGACTGCACCTAGACCAAACTTAGAAATAGTAACTGGTTTGTGAACATCATAATAGTATAGAGTGGGTGGACTGGCAATTTTCTGTTTCAGGACATTAAATACTTTTTAGTGTTGCTCTAACCATGACCAAATTACATCTTTGCATATTAGCTCTCTTAGCAGTGCTGAAAATTGGCTCAAATCTGGAATGAACTTGCCTAGATAGTTGCCCATGCCAAGAAAACATTGTAGGGCTTGAACATAGCCTGGAGCTGACATCTCGAGAATTGCTGTCTGCTTGGAAAGATCTGGTTGTAAGCCTGAACTGGTAAACAAATGGCCAACATAAGTAACTTCTCATAGCCTGAACTTGCACTTCTGAGGATTCAGCTTAAGACTCACTTAATGTGCTCTTTCCAGAACTTTCTTGAGATTTCTATCATGTTCGACTTCACCATTGCCTCCTACTAGAATGTCATCTGCTATAATAGCACATGGATAGCCTGGAAAAAAAATTGTAGTATCACACACTGAAAGACTTCACTGGCAGAATTTATCCCAAATGGCATTCTCAGAAATCTGTACCTCCCGAATGGTGTACCAAATGTGGTTAGCAATGAAGATCAAGCAAAATTTGCCAAAACTCTTTGTCTCTAAGACAGAAAAAGCAGTGGCATTTGACATGAGGGCAGCAACCTCCTCAACTGTGCGCATTGGATGAAGAGGTCTTTTAATGCTTTGTTCATGTCTCTTGGATCAATACATATTCTGATATCATCTGAGCTTTTCTTATAAATTACTACCTTGGAAGATATCCATTCAGTTGGTTGTTCTACACACCTGTTCTACTGGACAAATTACTCCTAGCTGGACTATATTGTCTAGCTCAGCCTTGACTCTGTTCTGCATAGCTACTGGAACTTTACATACTGGTCTGATAACTGGGCTGTCCTCTGGAGCTAACTTCATGGAGTACACAACTGGTAGTTTGTCTAGTTTGTGAAAATGTCAGCTTACTCAGAAAAAATAGTTTGGGTGAAATTTGAGCTGTTGTCATTCAAGCTTACATGGTAGACTTCTTTGTTAACTGAAAGCAGTCCCATTTTCAAACTGTCTCTGAGACCTAATAATGACTGCATATGTCTCATTACGTAAAACTACAAGTCATAGCTGTTCCTAGCAGAGTAACATGAAAGCACTACTGAGCCTTTGGTTTGAATCACTTCACCACCATAAGCAACAAAGCTTCACATACTTTGTCAAATCAAGTTGCTCTGCATCTCTTACTCTAGCAAACATTTCTGCTGACATAACATTGCACTTTGACCCAGTATCTACTTTGAGCACTACATGATTCCCATTAATCTGAACAGAACAAACGATCTCATTCTTTGCCCACAGATCTACTGCATTGACTATTTCACCAAGTACAGACACACCATCAACAAAAAAGATAGGGTTGCAGCTTTCTAATTGATCCCTGCCTCTTCGTATGCTTTTTTTTAATAAAAGAAAATGCCTTGTTTAATTTACAAAACCTTTTGAAATGATTCCACATATTGCAAGAATGGCACTGCTAACCAAAAGCTAAGCATTTTTCTCATTTGGGCTCATGGTTACTACCACAATTATGACAGCTGACTATGAGGCTTGCTACAGCTTTTGCTGATTCACCCCCGTGCTTTGCTGTGTGCACCTTAGGCCTTACTGAAATAGCTCTGGGTTTTGCTGAAGTTACCATGCCCTTAGGCCTGTATCTTCTAACCTCATGCTGCATACTATCTACATTAGATGTGGAAGGTACTGGAAGGATTGTTTTCTCATTTTTAAGCATACTTGTGTTCCTTTCTGCAAGCTCATATATCTGACATCTCAATGTGTCATTATTAATATCACACACAAGCCTGTCTTTTATCAACTCCTCTCTCAAATCACCAAATCTGCATGCTTTAGCCTTATTTCTCAAGTCAGTTATATATGTTGCAAAAGTTTCACCAAACTTTTGATCTCTTATGTAAAATAAGTGCTTTTCCATTGTAATATTAATTTTGGTGTTACACATTTCACTAAATTTACATTTTAAGCATTCAGCGTCTTCCTGTGTTTCAACATGTACCGCAGTATGGTGGTCTTCCCCCTCCCCTGCAAACACAGCAGGTGAATACACAAATGAATGTTCTCTTTCAATGGTTTGTGAACCAGTGAAATTAAGCAAAATAAATGCCTTTCTATGTATGCCTTTGTCAGAAAAAGCAGCCTGTATGAAAATATTGTATTCTTGCTCAAACACATCAGTTTTCTGCAATATTGTTATCAAACACAAGTGGTGCAGGTCTGCAAAATCCTTCTGCCATGCCCACAGATTATAATAAAACACAATACAATCTTGGCCCTTGTAATTGTGTACAAACATGCACACACACTAGGTACTTGTAAGAATATTCAAATGCACAACAAACTCTTTGAAAGACTGTACTTCACAAAATAACTGTAATGTAATACTGCACACACTTTCCAATATTTTGCACACTTCATATATTTTGAATAGCTTTAGTTAATGCAAAAAAGTAGAACAATACAGTTGTTTTCCCTTTTTATACATTTTATGCGACTCGGATATTTTTTCAAATGTTTTCATAATTATTTTGGCTATTTTTATCAATATGTCACAGTTTCAGACATTTCATTTAATTAGCAATTCCTTCTGAGCATTCTGAGTACTTTGTTTTTATATTCATAGCAAAATAAATTATTTAAGTGAGTTTTGGTACCTGGAATTTGTCTCTGACCTGTTTGTGAGTCGTTTGAACAGTAGGGATGACCCACTCCTGTATATTCCTCCATCTCTAACTGGTTGTCTCATGGCTGTAACTCTGGATCCCATTCTGACACCATGTCACTCATCTTGAACATACTAAGAAGATGAAGAGGTTTGGGTGTCCATTTAAGAAGTTTATTGCATACAAACATATCAGGATGGATGGCAGGAACATTGAACTTAAACTATCTAACTGACTGACTACTACATACATACATGCTTTCACTCTGGCTGCTCACTCAAAATGTCACTCTTGCGTGCACATGCTCAGTACTTATATGCACGTGCCCACTGACTGGAATGCTTCTTAAAGGTATATCACACACTATGCTCTACACTATGTTCGCTGAATAGGTGTTCGACAAAGAAGCGTTCGCTTAATTGTGATTTGACTATGTAATATAGACCCAATCAAACACAAATGCCAAGAAAATATTTGTAAACAGCCCAAAAAATCAAAGGACCACTGTTAAGAAACAAGGAGCAATACAAACAATATTAATAGTACAATGTTAATAACTAGAAATTAATTCAAGAATATCTCCATGCTAAGCGGTTTCATCTAGACAGTGGACTTCATCAGAGCATGGGTGTGACAGAAACAGTCATCCTTAAATATTTGAAAGAACCAGTCATATAACACAAACAATTAATCTTAATTGATGCAAATATAATTATTCAATTAATACCAATGAATACTTCCTATACAAAAATCATAAGGAACTTCAAATTCAAGTGATCACATAAAATATTTAAGTTTTCATGCAATTATATAAATAACAACAATGAAATACCACCATCTAAATAAAAATATATTCCTTACAATTTGGCATACCTCACTTTTAATACACTATTGATAGAAACCTGTTCATTTAATCCTGGTCTTAATGTTGCATTCAAATGAAGCTACCATAGCAGCTATGTCAGGCTTGTCAATAACACCAAATCTAAATTTGGCACCAAAGATATTAGCACAACTTTCTGAGTGTTTATAAAGGGCATTATTATTGTTCCCTTTTCTTATGTCATATAGATGTTTGGATATTCTTTTCTTCAAAGAAAGTTATGTTTTTCCAACATAAAAACTTCCACAATCTTGACATATAGCAATATATAACACCCCCCCTCCATGGCAGAATTAGCCCAATGGTAGCCCTAAGTATCCTGCCTTTGTAATTAATGGGGAAGATGTCACCATCCCAAATATAATTACAAAAGTGACACATACCACATTTCAAGGACCGTTTTTTTAGAACTTCATCTCACACCATTTCTACCTCTTTGAAAAATAATATTAAAACTGAATCATCTCTTCTATACAAACATGGGGTGAGATCCCACACATTCATTCACTGTTGGATCCAAGTTAAAGATATTCTAATTATTACTAATAATATCTTTAACCCCCTTGGCGGCCACAGTGGTGCAGTGGTTAGCATTGCCACCTCACAGCAAGAGGTTCTCCAGTTCGATCCTCGGCCTGGGTGCCTTCTGTGTGGAGTCTGCATGTCCTCCCTGTGGTTGCATGGGTTTCCTCTGGGTGCTCCGGTTTCCTCCCACATCCCAAAGACATGCTGTAGGTTGACTGGACACTCTAAATTGGCCCTAGGAGTGAGTGTGTGTGTGTGTGTGTGCCTTCTGTGGAAGGTTGGGTGCCGGGCTGGCAACTTGACACCGTAAAACTCCACTGCCAATCATTAGCGGACAAGGTGATCTGCTGTGGCAACCCCTAAGCAGGAAAAAGCTGAAAGAAGAAGAATATCTTTAACCCCCTTAGAATTATGTTATAATTTAATGTCATAGCTCTAGCAAAGCTTCTCCTTGTTGGTTCACTTACACATTTGTTAGTGAACATGTTGTTTATGTCCATTATACCCCAAATGGGGTTAAATTTGTCATTTCTCCCTATTGTTACCTCATTTCTGGTTTTATAAATCAAATTTGAATGATAAACTCTACTTTCAAACATTTGACATAATTCCTCAATTATTTGCAAACTTTTTATTAAAACAACAAAAATACAAAGATTGAGCACTTTCATCAACGTGGACTTCTTCAGAATCTAAACAAACCATTCATAGCACTTGGTTTAAATATTCATTCAGCCAATCAAAATGCATTTTCATGTCACCTGATACCAAAACGCTTTACACCTGAGTGCAAATATTTAAAGAATGCTTCCATTAATATGGCCGTGCATATTATACTTAAAAAACAGTCTAACCATATTCCTACAAAGTCAGTCATAAATCAAATATGGCACAACTTTAAATATAATAAACTCATAATAGAAATTATATTATTAATTTTTGGAAGGTGGTCCACTTGCAATCTCAGTTGTCAATGTACCTCATTTGATTCTAATATACATTCCCATATATCTCCCCTTGGATTGTTTGGATTCTGAAGAAGTACATGTTGGCTGAAAGCACTTCATCTTTGTATTTTTGATATTTTAATAAAAAAGTTTAGCAAGTATGGGTGGCATAGTAATGCAGCGGACAGCATTGTCTCCTCACAGCAAGAGGTTATCTGGTTCGATTCTCAGTTGGGGTGCCTTCTGTGCAGAGTCTGCATGTCTTCCCTGCATTTGCATTGGGTTTTTCTGGGTGTTCTTGTTTCCTCCAATATTAATGAACTGCTTCCTGTGCTCAGGATACAGAGTTTGATTTCTTTGCCTAATGAGTGATTCTTTAGCCAGTATTTCTGGCTGACCACTGAAAAGGGACAACCATGTCCAGTGGACTTACCAGGTTAATGAGTAGGTAAAATAATTGATATATATATATATATATATATAGCTATCTATCTATTTGTCTTTATGTAGCCAGACAAATATATTATGCAATATATGTATATATCTATATGTAAATATATATATATATATATATATATATATATATATATATATATATATATATATATATGTATGTGTACATAATTATAACAAGAGGAATGCACAGAATCAACCACTTTTCCTGGTGCATGTAAAAAACAAGTATAGTACCACAAAAAAGAGCACGCGGAAAAAACTAAAATATTTTTTTATTGTTGCATATCAGTTTCAGTGCTGTATACAGCTTTGTCAGTGCTAGATAAATTGAGCACCTACTTCACATATACAGGATTCACTTCACAAGCTCAAAGTTTCAAAACTTCGAAATGCAAATGGCTGAGACCATAAGATCAATGTTTTGAAACTAAGAACGTTTTGAATGGAGATCGTCATACAGCAAGAAAAGGAAAATTTACCATTTTCCTGACTGTAATGCAATCTGAGAGTTGGTACATTTATTTAGTAGAGGGTATGAGGGCAGAGGGGGGCTTGCTTCCCTGCAAAAACATAAAATAAAATTATTTTGATTTTATTTTTTTTATTACAATTTCGAAGTTTCAAGTCTTTGATCTTATGGTCTCGATCATTTCCAGTTCGAAGTTTTGAAACTTTGAGCTTGTAAAGTAGATCCATATATAAATATATGGGTCTATCTCATAAGAGTGAAAGTTCAAAAGAACGAACGCTCAAACATCGAAAAAGCACAAGCATAGAATATTATACTGTAGGGGGGGGGCTGCGCCCTCCTCACCTCCCGCTAAATATATATTCCAACTCCGAGGTGACACTACAGTGAGTAAAAGGCAAATATTCCTATCCTCATTGTACTGCGATCCCAGAAAAAGTGTTTCGATGTCAGGCATTTTCTATCATAAGAGCGTCCGTTCTTTTGAACTTTCTCTCTTGTGATATTTTTATTTATTTATTTATTTATTTTATTTATTTTACATTTGTTTACCGGGATAGTCCAACTGGATACATGTCCATTTTCAGCAGAGGCCCAGGGAGAAAAGCTCCACATAGTCAAACATACAAAAGGTTATACAAGAAGTTAGAAAACAATTAGAATATATAAAAAAAAGTGGTAATATACCTTATGTACATTGGTTTAGAAGTGTTCCCTAGTAGGGACTCACAGTTCTCATGGACAGACATACAAAGGTTAAACAAGAAGTTAGAAATCAGAATATATAAAAACAAAGTGTTACTATATCTTATGTACATTGGTTTAGTTATGCCCTAGTAGGGACTCACAGTTCTCATGGACAGACACAATATATATATATATAAAATTGAAATAAACAAGTTAACTGCATAATCATACTCAAATCACAAGAATGTGTTATTACTAGCAGCAATCAAAAATTAAAATAAAGAAACCAAATTATGTTCGCAATTCATGAATGTACAAGGCTTCTGTTAAATACATAGCTATTACTTGTTATTCAAAAGTGAATTTAGATATTGTTTTGACCCACTCTACTGCAAACACTTAAGAATTTATATCTTGCCTTGTTTATGATGATTTGGACATCCATCCATTCTACAACTCCTTTTTCCCATTTTCCATATGGGGTCGGGGT
>NC_056748.1:44322835-44535335 GCF_019279795.1 Protopterus annectens | reverse complement strand
AGGTATGTATCCCAGAGACTACCCTGTGTATGGAACAGGCTCCCCATCCATGTAAGGCAGAGTTCCTCCCTAATCCAATTCAAGTGCAACATGGACAATTGGATAGAAAACCAGAAATTTATCCCTGGTTTGGCACCTATGTCTCTGATGCAAACAGGTAACCTGTAAATGGTTCATCTCCCAGGCGGCCCATGCTTACACTTATCAAGAGTATCAGAACTCGTCAGAGACTAGGGATGGATGCCTAGGCTTTAAAAGACCCTTGTGGTCGTTAGCTTAGTAAACACCTATGAACTTATGAACCTTTTCCTTGGCTACTGTCTGGTTCAGTAATGCAAAATGCATCAAGACTTGCTTTGAGCCCAGTACAGTGACTTGTTTCCTCCTCAGCTGGTGAAGGTAGGGAAGTCCTCTACTAGCATCTTCAGGTTAATTATTTCTTCTGTGTCGTTCACATGCTTGTACAGAACAGAGCATAACAGAGAAGGTTAGAAGAGTGTACTCCACTTCTGTGCAACTCTGTCCTTTTACACACTCTGTACTACTTTGATCAAAATCCTTACATTCATTGAGGAAAAGGCCTCACATTAGATGCTTTAAAAATGTGAGGCATCAGAGTATCTGTATGACAACCAGATCATGATTGGGACCCTCAGTGCCATTGTCTGCACTGTCTACAGAGATGCATATTTATAGGTCAAAGACTGCTACAGATTCCACCATTTCATTCCAGCCATCAAAGGCATAACTAGGAGAAGTTATAGGCATTGCTAAGGTCTTCAAAGATGCTGTTCCACAAACATGTCCAGTACAGGGATAAGCAGAAAGGTCACTAATGTGAATGCCAGACTGATGCAGAACATGGCAAAATATAGGGAGGACAGTCACAAATTCCAGTAGGTCTATTACTGAGACAGCATTATAGACCTCCTCAACTAGAATGGGTTCAGTCTTACACCTGTCCTCCATTTCGTCAACTAATGAAAGGCTGCTGATATGTGCATGTCTAGAAGCTGCCTTGGGGGATGGTGGAAGTTCATCTAAGGGTTTTTCATACAGTTATGAACCCAGATCATATTAACAGGCTGCCTGCATCAATGGAGAGGTCTTTAAAGTCCCCAGCTCATACCCACTGGTATTGCTTGGACTCAGAACTTTTCTCTTTATGCCCGCCATCCTCAAAGTTCCAGCAAGGCTGACAAGTCTAGGATGAGGACTGTCCACTGGGTCTCAAAGAACAATGCTAAGATTTCTGTCAGGATCATGCATTGATGACACTGCCATGAACCATGCAGGCCCATCCAGTCCTAGTATCATCTCTAGTGGGAATATCCATAACTGCCTGTTTCTCACTGTCTGACCAGTGTAACTCACCCATCCCATACAGTATTCAGTATTAAGGAGGTTCCAGCAAACATGGGTCCACTCTTCTAGAAGCTGAGGTTAGAGGATCTCCTTCTCTATCTCTGTCATGAGTAACGGACTTAGGGGATCCAGCAACCTTTATCTCTAACACACTTAAGAACAATGAGAGCTGTATTCCTTATAATCCCCCAAATGATCCCTCTTTTAATTCCTAAAAAATGTTTTAGGCTCCTAATACTGTGGCAGGACTGGACCCCATTCCAGAGTCATGGTATGATTAGAGTACAAGAAATTAGTATTACTTCAGTCTTTGATATTTGCCAAGAATGTTCTTCTCAGCAGCTATGATGTGTCCAGAACTGTCTCCTTCTGCAGTTCATATGCAGTTACATGTGTTGGTAGCATAGTTAACTACACCTGAACATTTGTTTTGTTTGCCCTCTGCTCATAGTCCTATTGGAGATATCTGGGTGTCTTTATCACATGTTGTACTTTCTACTTGCAAATCCTGGTATGTTATGACTTTTTGTCTGTACATAAGACACTATAATCACTGGGTGCAATTTAAATGATTAATGCAGCTTTTGCGCTTTTTTGCTTGGACTGCTATATCTGTTTTTCTTTCATCTGTTTTCTTACCTGTTAGTATTGGGTGATGCCATGTGATCCAGACTTCATCACTGAAAATAATGCTTTGTGGTTGATGTTTCCAAAACTTTTCGGCTAAGTGTATATTGCAGTGCTTGCACAATCCACAATGAAACAGTCTGGCAACATTATTGTGCCTTTCAGTATAAAGACCCTCAGCCATGAGAATATCCAACTAGCAATGAAATGTGCAAATGTCTGCAGTTCTAATTTACAGAACCTGAATTTGTCCTTTTTTCCTAGTTATTCTATAAACTTAATTACAATGAGAAAACCTTAATAGTACAACTTTGGGAGTCTCGAGTATTTCTTAACATTTAAATGAAAGGCATACTAATTCAGGCATACTAGTACCAAAGTTCAGTTTAGTAAATCCAAAAGATCCCAGATAGAAGTGGTTCTTCCCATAGAAATGAAAGGTAGTTTTATTCCCAAAGGATGAGTGCTTTGTCCTAAGTGTAGGACTTCATCAGATCTATTTTGTGCATGGAAAAGGCATTGAGCACATAAACTCATTTTAGAATATCAGAGTATCAATCCTGAATGTCAAGGGAGAGGAACAGAACTATAGAAGGTAAGGGACTGGGCAGGGGTAACCTGTAATTGGCATATGTATTGAGATTGGCTGATAGAAAATATGCTTGTGTTGGAAGAAAAGAAGAGAAAAAGGACCAATAGTTGGAATTAGAAGAGAGGAAAATGAGAAGCTGGCGAATGCTAGTGCATGCATGTGATTGGTAGAAAGAAGTCAATGTTGATTGGTGGGAGGAGTGAATGGGAGAACAGAGAATGGATGACAGTAAATTGGCAACTGGTCTCCATAGATACTTGTATTATCTAGGGTCACTAGCTTTTATGTAGCTGCTGCTGAAATTCAAAGGAAGAATTCAGGATTAGCGCAAAGAGATAATAATGAAAACAAATACAAACAGAAAAAACAAATATGTACGACGATAGCTTGAACATAGTCCCAACATATGCATGATTTTTGTGACATTGCTAAATCCAAGACATTAAATAAAGTGTTAGAAATCTAGTACATCTTGTTTGCTGGATCTTGATTTAGGTTTATTCTATAAACTTTGTAAACTAATGTGTATGAAACCTACAGTATTGGGCTACCTTATTAGACTTTCATTTTTTGGTTTAAATACAACTCTCCTTAACCAGTCCTACATCCTCCTTAACCAGTCCTACATCCTCCTTAACCAGTCCTACATCAAATATTGGTCTACTAGTCCTCTATACTTGCCATCATATTTGCTTACTTTCTAATTTTCTTTCGTTTTCTTCTTTGCTTCTGGGCCCTCTCTTTATATACTTTATTTTGTTTTTATCACTTGCAGTTGCTGACTGATTCTTGTCTTCTTCTGGTTTGGTTTCCCTTTCCATTCCTTTCTGAAATATTTCTGCTGAAATAAGAAAAGCTGTCAAGTTAGACTGTTTTCTTCATAGCTTTAGTACATTTTCATCTGATGAGGTCAGGAAATATGTATGTTGTCCCACAATTGTAGATTTATACATTTAGTCAACTTCCAGGAAACCCATAACTCCTTCAGACCGAAGTCTTTCGGCTTTTCCCAGTTATGGGTCGCCACAGCGGAACTCTGGTCAATGAATGATTGGCGGTAGATTTTTACAGTGCAGAGTTGCGAGCCCGATGACAGACTTTCAAAGAAGGCACACCCATTCATGCTTGCACCTACCTGCATGTCTTTAATGTCACTCGACCGGGGAGGACATGCAGACTCCACACAGAAGGCGCTTCAGCTGAGAATTGAATGGGAGAACCTCTTGCTGTGAGGTGACAATGCTAACCGCTGCACCATTGTGGCATCATCCGTAACTCCTTCAGTCCAAGGGATATATAATCTTGATACGCACTGGTTTCTTTATATAATATGATAAACCTGACTCATTTTTCTTGTTTTCTTGGTCAACTAATTCAAAATGTTTGAGGCCAGTCCATCACATCTAGAGCTGTAAGTTAGAACTGGATGAGAAAACAGATTTATAACTTGGACTTTATTCCTAGATGTCAAGGCAGTTTTCAATATTAGCTTAAGTTTTTTGAAGTTATCCTTACCAAGCTTTGTTCTTATTTGTTCGTATTTTATTGCAGACCCTTCAACAACTCACAAATATTTAATCACTCCCTCCTGCTTAAATTCCTTTATATTACATTTCTTTCCCAGGTTGATTATCATTTTGGTGCTGCAGCTTTCAGTTTTTAAATATTGCTTTTGCACGTTTGTCAAAACCAAATGTCCTTCTTATATCATCTGATAATTTTTAACCAATTATAATTGTGCCTTGAGCTCCTCGTCTGATGAACTATGCAATTATAAATCATCCGCAAAATGTGGATGAGATGTCCTTAAACAAGTCTGGTTTCTATGAGTTAAATTGTAAACATACGTAATCTAAACTATTAAGTAAGCAGCTTAATGGGTTAAGGGTAAGATGAAACAGCAGTGGTGACAAAGAATCACCATGGAATATCCCCCTTTGATTTTTTTATCCTGGTGATAATAACTTGCCTCTTTTCATGTCCAAGCTGAATAGTGGCTTTTGCTACTGTTTCACAGACAATGCAATGGAATTGATCAATGTAGGGTGTATTATTATACATCTGTAAGCATTCCTTTATCCATGAAAGGGAAATGCTGTTGCCATTTTTCTAACCTATCCATGTCATACTTTGATTCTTCATCTTTTTACAATTCTCTGTTATAGCTTTGTTTAGCAACAAATGATTATTTGTTCCATACGACTTCCTTTTGTTACCTTTTTGCTCTATTGCAATTATTTATTTTTTTTCTGGATGGTTATAAACTCTATCTGCATTGATTGCCTCATGCAGTATAGTGGTTAGGAACATGGTTTCTGTTTTTTCACTGAGACAGTCTAGGCTCCACACACAGTATGGGAATGGGCCACCCTTTAGGTGGAAGGTTGGCATAATGGTTAATGTGTTTGACTTACAAACACAAGTTACAGGGTTTGAGTCTTTTACTTTTGGTAAGCATGGCTAGGCTTAAAAAGAGCCCTGGGATTGTTAGCCTAGCAATCACCTATGAGCCTATGGTAGCTTGGGTGCATAGGGTTTGGGTGTTGGTGTAATGGTTAAGGTGTTTACCTCACAGACACATAGTACAGGGTTTGATTCTCACTACTGGAAACAAAATTGGCCAGGCTTCAAATGGCCTACAAGACAAGCTAGCCTAGTACTTGACTATAAACTATGAACTACAATATATAACTTATATATTGTTGGAGAATTGGTTATTGGGTTACAGGTCTTAGGATGGCTTGTAGGGTCACTGTTAAGGAGAAGTATGATTTTTCCTGTTGTTAAGCAGGTTGGTGTGTTTTCATAATGTGCATATAGGTAATTCTTATTCAGGGTTAAGTTTTTGTGTAAAGATGCTAATAGCTTTAGCCAAAAGTTAGATACAATATCTGGGTCCAATGTTTTCTATTTAGGAGCTTTTTAACTTTTGTTTCAGTTTCTCTGGCTGTTATTTCATCCCATTTCATATCCTCTACATTACTGTGTTTATTTTTATAAGCTGTATTATGATTTAGCTTTATTAACGGCAGTGCTGTGTTTACAGTAATAAGCTGTATCATGCTTTAACTTTATTAATGGCCGTTATGTTTCAAGCTTCATTTAAGCATCTTATTTGATTTACTCATGACTACATTTGTACAGACACTTATAGACTCTCACTTTTTTCTGATTTTTAATTCTGTCTGGTTTCATTTTTTACGTATGAATTTTGTAAGTTATAGGATTTTTTTTATTTCTTCTACTGTTTAATATTGTATGCTTCTCAGTGCTTTTGTTTTAATTTGTTCTTTTAACTATTTATTATAAAGTGCTTAAATAAGCAAGTGTAATCAGCTTAAATTTGAGATGGGTGCTCGACATGGTGATAGAACATTTTAGAGCTCTTAGGCCCTCTCCCAGAAAGTGCTCTGCTAGGGTCAGGAGTGTCTACAGTGAACTCTGGACAAGCCCAGAATCTACTGCTTAAAGTAGCTGTAAAGACTTCCTGTCCTTTGTAAAGAAGACAGGGAATTAACTTCTATTTTTTTTCTTAGTTGAAAAGGGGACATGAGAATTTCATCCCATCCTAGAACTTGATAACTTCTCATTTATTTATTTGTTAACCAGATAAGCCCACTACGCCCACATGTCTCTTTAATTACTACTTTGGGGACTGTCAGGTTAAATGACTTGCTCCAGTTCACACAGTAGGTAAATGGAGGCTGTGAGAATCAGACCCTGGAATAATGTGCAAAGCTCATTAGCAGTTTATGGTCTTAAATATTTGCACTAACCTTCCAGACAGTAACCACAGGCAAAAGAACATGTTTTTTTTCTTTAGAAACAGATGTACATTCTTCATTTTCAGCCATTTCTGGCCACAGAATGAAGCCCATAAGTCCTATCACTGGCAGCACAGATGAAAATTTGGCCGACCCCCTTGCATCTTCTCAGCTTTATGGTGTCCACAAGTGAAGGTGGCACAATGAACAACACAGTGTCAGTGGCTACAAACACATTGTATGATAATGGATCTCCTTCTTGCGTATATGCTGGTCATAGATTTCTGGACACGTGGGTATTTGTAACTAGTCTCAGTGGGGGATGCCTTTTGTGCAGCTAAACTTGTTGTAGATTGTGATGATGGAGACTTTCTGCACTGGAGAGGCTACCAAGGCTCGTGTATGCTTCAGGGGTAGTGGCCGATTTTGTTTTATCATTTAATTATTATGGCCAGGTTGGTGGACTGGACTGAAGAGTTCCTTTTCACTCATGCTTACCAAAAAGGTTTCAGGATTGATAACAAAACTGCACCAAAAAGGAGTATCAAAACATTAGATAACGAAGCGGCTGTCAAGAAAATGAGAAAGAGTAGTAGTAGTAACTCTTCCGGCTGTTTCCCGGTAAGGGGTCGCCACAGCGGAACTCCGGTCCGCTAATGATTGGCAGCAGATTTTTACGAAATGCCGAGGTGCCAGCTCGACGCCCAACCTTCAATGAAGGCACGCCCAGTTACGCACGCATGTCTTTCGAACGCTACCCAACCGTGGGGAGGACATGCAGACTACGCACAGAAGGCACTCCCAAGCCAAGCGTAAGTTTTAAAATGGTAAAACCAGAGTGAAAAAAATAGATAAAACTGTGACGATTGTTATGGGAGACAAAGGAAGAAAAGGAGAAAAAAGGAAGATGATATAAAATAGAAACATATGAGAGAAAGTTTGGTCACTAATAATTATTAACAGAAACAAATTTACTGCCTGCCTGACAGAAAAATGAAAAAGTAATTCAGGGCTGTTTAGGCTGGGAGTGAGTGGGCTAAAGATACAAATATTAATTACATGATGGCACATCAGCTAAGAGAGACACAGATGCTTGCGATGAGTGGAAGTAGTAGTGAGAGGTATTGGAACTTAGAAGAGATAAATTTAATTTTTGACCCAAGACAGAATTTTGTGAGAAAGTGATATGAAATGACATGAGGTTGAGTTTGTAATGGCAGATTGAAGATGACAAGTGTAGGGGCAGTAAAAGGGTATTTCTATCAGAGGGGGTAGAGATCCAAGTTTAAGACTTTGAATATTGGAGAGTATAGTAGAAAGGCAGAACATAGGTATTCCAGCTGACAGTTTGTGTAGACAGGGAGAGATAGCTGGATGTGTAATGGAATGCACACAGCAAAGATTGAAGTATTTATATATCTGCATGCCCAAGGAAGACAGGTGAAAGCCCCTGTTCTACAATGGGGGTGAGCATTCACTTTCCTAGTCAAGCTGTAGTGGCAGGAATTTTCTAACTTTTTAACAGGTTTTCATCATGGAGGAGATCTTGTATGCTACAGAATTTTCAGTGAGAAGAATATAGCATGACCGGAAATCAATTCCAAATAACTTAAAAGAGTAGACAGTTTCTAAATCATAACCAGGAGAACAAGATAACCTGCAAAATTTCTGTTACTTGTTTCAAACAGCATGGGTTTGGTTTTATCCAACTTAAGTGTGAGCTCTCTGCAAAGGGAAGTTATTAGAGAAAATTAGGAAAGAAACAAAGGTACTGGGAGCAAATAACTAGAGAGGGAAGTAACAGAGCGGGATGAGTCCGAGCAGAAGAAGTCTGTGCAGTAGGAGGAACCGGGAGCAAATAACTAGAGAGGGAAGTAACAGAGCGGGATGAGTCCGAGCAGAAGAAGTCTGTGCAGTAGGAGGAACTGGGAGCAAATAGCTAGAGAGGGAAGAGTAACAGAGCGGGATGAGTCCGAGCAGAAGAAGTCTGTGCAGTAGGAGGAACTGGGAGCAAATAACTAGAGAGGGAAGAGTAACAGAGCGGGATGAGTCCGAGCAGAAGAAGTCTGTGCAGTAGGAGGAACTGGGAGCAAATAACTAGAGAGGGAAGTAACAGAGTGGGATGAGTCCAAGCAGAAGAAGTCTGTGCAGTAGGAGGAACTGGGAGCAAATAACTAGAGAGGGAAGAGTAACAGAGCGGGATGAGTCCGAGCAGAAGAAGTCTGTGCAGTAGGAGGAACTGGGAGCAAATAACTAGAGAGGGAAGTAACAGAGCGGGATGAGTCCGAGCAGAAGTCTGTACAGTAGGTTAGAAGCTGCCTTCAGTACCAATGACTGATATCAAAGTATAGACAAAGATAATAAAACAGGGGAGTCCTAAGTGAAAGACCTGTTACGGTAACGTTTTTAGCCAAGTCTAGAAAAGAAGCTGCTGTTGGAAAAAAGCGATATTTAATAGGACATAAAAATATTGTATGATTACTATAACAATCACTCAGAAGAGGTTAGAAAAGATTGGGAAGACAGACTGGAAAGGCAATTTACAAAGGAACAGTGGGATGGCATGTGTATGGCTCCCAACTATGTAACAAAGTCTAGAAGGTTTAGGATATTTATTTATTTATTTATTTATTTTGTTTACCAGGAAATTCTGACTGGACACAGGTCCTTTTTCAGCGGAGGCCTGGGAGAAAAGCTCCACATAGCAGTCAGTAAAGCATAGCACAAGAGTAATATGATAACAATAAAGAAGTATTTTACAGAATAAATGATTTATATTAAAGTGACTATACAATATAAAGAACCTATGTAGGAGATACACAGAAATAGAGCATTTAGCATTGTTAGTATCAGTTATCTTCTGCACCAAGCAAGTAGGACCTCAGTCATGTAAATTATAATGGGGCAAGAATTCAAGCAGGAGATAGCTGTGTGTGTGGGGGTGGGGTAGGGGGTAGGGGTAAAAAGTATAAAGAGGAATTAGTGGTGTTTGGAGCAAGGACATAGCCAGTGTGTTTTTAGGTGGGATTTAAGTGCAGTCTTGAATTGATTGCTAGAAGGTAGTGTGGTTATAGAGGGGGGAAGGTTGTTCCATAGTCTGGATATGGCAGAGGAGAATAGAGCATCACCTGCCGAGTTTTGGCTTTGGTGATAAGAAGTAGGTTTTGGTTGGTGGAATGTAGAGGTCTAGCAGAGCTGTAGGGTTGGAGGAGGTTTTGAAGGGATGGGGTTTTATAGGTTCATAGGTTCATAGGTTCATACTAGGCTATCTGCCCTAGGGCATTTATAAGCCTAGCCAGAATGTGTTTGGCTTTCGCCACCCATTTTAAATTTATTTTGCTATGCCCTTTTTTGAGGTTAGTATACTGTGCCTCTATCTAACAGTGACATAGAAGTGATACCCGGGGTAAACCTACGATCTCCCATCCACTCATCAAGATTCCTCTTGAAGAGAGTCAATGAGGGACTCTGCCTAACCTGGACTGGGATTTTATTCCAGAGTGAAGGGAGCCTCTGGGTTATGAATCTGTCCCTCCAGCATGTCCTATTTATTTCAGTGCTGTGGTTCAAGTCTCTCGTGCGCATAGCTCGATGGGATTTGGATTTTCTGAGGTGCAGCATGTCCATTAATTTCGGGTTGGACATGGCTTTATACGTCAGGCACAGATCACCTCTGAACAGGCAGTATGCCACTGAGTAGAGCTGGAGTTTCTTTAACCGGGCAACATATGGCATCTGTTTGAGCCCTTTGATCCTCTTGGTGAGGTACTTTTGGAGTCTTTCCAGTTGCTGCAGGTGTCTGGTAAGGTACATCCCAAAAGGGCATTGTACTCAATTATGGGCCTGATGAGGGATGAGTAAAGAGGCACGATGACCTCCCCTGATCTAGATGTGAATCCCTTCATGATTAGGTGGGCTATATAAAATGTTTTTCTAACCACTTTGGCCACGTGGTTGTCAAATGAGAGATTGCTATCAACTTGGGTCCCCAGGTCCCTAATTACTTCTTCTGTACTTAATGGATTTCCACCTATGTGGTAATTTGTGGGCACTTTGATTTTGCCAAAGGGGATGACTATACACTTTTGGCATTTAGCTTGAGGCCATGGCTCTGGCACCAGTTGTCTGTTTCTATGAGGCCCTTTTGGAGGATGCTTGTGTCAGCTGGAGAGTCGACATGGCGCCCAGTTTGCAGTCATCTGCGAACTTGGTCAGCCACAGTCCTTCCGTGTTGGCCTGTACCTCCGAGAAATATATACCGAACAAGAGAGGTCCCAGGACTGAGCCTTGTGGGACACCACTTGTAACTGGTTTGGAGTCCGACATGGCTCCAGCAATTCTAACCATGTGGGTTCTGTCCTTGAGCCAGTTTGCAATCCATCTAGTGACATAGGGGTTTATATTTAAGCTGGTGAGCTTATCTATAATGCCCGAGTGGGGTATTGTATTGAAGGCTTTTGCGAGGTCCAGGTAGGCTGTGTGGACCACCTTCCCCTCGTCAATGGTCTTGGTGACTGTTTCAAAGAAATCAACCAGGTTTAAAGGCAGGATCTGCCCTTAACAAAGCCGAACTGGGTAGGATCCAGTGTTTGTAGGTCCCCAATATCTTTATTTATGAGGTCCATGATGATCCTTTCCATAGCTTTGCAGACCAAGCTAGTCAGGCTTATGGGGCAATAGTTTCCAGGATCTGTTGAGGCACCACCTTTATGGAGAGGGACTACTGTTGCTGTACACCACTCTTTGGGCACATATCCTGTAGTAAGGCTGAGATTGAACAGTAGTTTTATGTTTGGGTTTAGCTCTTCTTTGAGTTCATGTAGGACGCAGCCCGGGACACCATCTGGTCCCATTGATGCTGTGTTTTTTGCTTTGGAGAGGGTGGCTCTTACCTGAGCATCTGAGATGTCAGCTGGGCAGTACTCTGCTGGGATAGATATTTGCCCTTTGGTGGGGAGGGAGATGTTTGCGCTGAACCTGTCAGCTAGGATGTTGGCAATGTCTGTGGGTTCGTGTATTTTTGTCATTTTGGACTAATTCTGAGCATATCTGGGAATTACCACCCAGGTTCCTAACATAACTAAAGAAAGCCTTGTGATTATCCTTAGTGTCCTGTGCAATTTTTCTCTCGAAGCTGGCCTTAGACAATTTTATGTGTGCCCGTAGTTTTTTGCTAATACTGATCAGTGATGCCGTCCCTTTTTGGGATTTTGCTTTATCATTTAGTAGCTTCCTCCTTCTATTGTATAGTTTGTTTATGGCTGGGGTTCACCAGACAGGTCGTCTGCCTTTGGAGGATTGGGTCTTGGTTTTATTTGGGATCGCATGATCCATGCATTCCTGAAGGTGTTCATAGAATGCATTTATAAAGGATTCTGCGGTCTGGGCCGTATTTTCCACAGGCCCGGGGGCTTTGAAGGATTCCACCTCAGTTTTGAGGAGTGTAAAATTTGCTTTAGAGAAGTTTTTCACTGTGGTTTTCTGGGCAGGGGGTGGGGTCGGGATGTGAATATCCACTGAGATTAGTTTATGGTCTGATCTTACCAGTGAGGGATACACTTCTGGTCTGGAGCATAGAGTCCCCATGTTGGTGATGATCAGGTCCAGTATGTTTTCCCCCCTTGTGGGAGTGGTAACAAATTGTTCCATAACATTTGAGTTTATAAATTCTAGGAACCTTTGGGCTAGGGTGTTGGAGCTAGAGTAATGCTCCCAGTCTATGTTTGGGTAGTTGAAGTCGCCCAATATAATGGTGTTTGGAGAGACCTTCATATTTTCCAGTGTTCTCAGGAAGGCCGAGTGGGGTCCCTGGGTTTGGGAGGGTGGTCTGTAGCAGGCTATAAACTGGAAGGCAGTTTTACCCACTGTTAGTTGCACATGGATAGTCTCTGATGCTTCGTGCTTTGCCACCAACCTGGAGGTGTGGGTATCTTTGATGAATATCGATACTCCCTCCTTTGTGGTTCGGTCCAAGTTTTGGGGCGAAAAGCATGGTATGAGGTATAACCTGGTAGTGCTGGGGTGCTCTCGGGAGCCCTGAACCAGGTTTCTGTTACTGCACAGATATCGATGTTCTCCATGCTAAGGAGAGTTTCGAAAAGTGCATCTTGAGGTTTAGACTTCTGGCGTTGAGTAGCATTACTCTTAGTTTCTTATCCCTTGTGATACCTATGGTGGTGGGTTTGTCTTTTGAGCCTTGCCTAAAAAAGGCACTATGGGGTAGCAAGAGCCTTTGCCAATATCCAAAGCCCAGGGGTGACAGGTGCAAGCCGTCCCTAGCGAAGCATCGTGGCTTGTCGAGCATATCATCCCAAGCTGACAGGCATTGGATCCCCTTTGAATGACACCAGTACTTAAGCCAATTGTTGAAATTGATCATCTTGTCTTCATATTGTGGCATCATTCTTGGTGAGGGTAAGATGCTACTCAAGGTCAGGGTCATACCGGCCTGGGCTACATGCTCAGAGAGCTCCTTTATGTCTCTTTTCATGTAGTCCAGGGAGGTACGTCTCAGGTCATTCACACCAGCATGGACAATGACTGAGTCATATTTGTACTTGCCTTGGAGTGACCTGAGTGCTTGTGTTATGTGGCGGATCCTAGCACCCGACAGGCTGCTCACCGTGACCCTCTCCTTGTTCAGCCTGGTGAGTGTGCCTGACGATAGAGTCACCTATTACAAGTGTATCAGGTGTGTTGTTTAGTCTTAAGGGCTGTGACTGTTTGGCACACTGGCTTTGTGAGATATGTGTTGCACGTGTTTTGTTTTGGGGTAGCGGCTGCTTGGGTGTCTGCTTTGAGGTCTCTGCTGCTTGGCAGATCTTTATTTAGAGCCTCTGAGTATGTTTTTGTGTGATTATGTGTTTGGTTTGCTGTCGTGGTAGGTCTATGTGAGACTGGAATTGTAGTGAGTGTGGTTTCCTTCTCCTCCTGACTGGTTATGCCAGTACTGAGTTGAGAGAGCTTAGCCTCCAGTTTGGCTATATGGTTGCATCTCTCACATGTGTTGGAATTTGTTGGGAGGAGGAGAGGGTTGTCTGTGTACATGAGGCAGTTGTAACATTGCCTCAAGATTCCCAGATTCACCAGCTGGACCGGAGAGGAGATTGACAACTGACCTTTGGACATGCTAGAATAATATTGGGAATTCCTTAATAATTGAAAACCAGGGCCAGTGGGGAGTGAGGGTGTAGTGCTTTTAATTTTTAGTGCTGACTTATATAATTGCTTTAGTGAGCAAGTGCCAGGTAACTTAAGTGCAATGTGTTACAGGTAACTTAAATGCAAAAATGACAAACAGTAACTTTCTTTCAAGTGAAACAAGGAAATAAGTACAGTAAGCAATGCAGATATCACTAGTGATCCACAGAAGCGCTGAGAAACCGCGTATTAGGTGGAATTAGCATTCCAGGGAAATAACAAGCAAACAAACAACAAGCATATAAACAAAGCTATATTCAGCAGGCCTGGATCTAGTCTATGCTACAGCAAACAAGGTGTACCAATTTCAGTAAGATACAGTTCAAATATTCAGGCACTATAAACATTTAACCAGAAATTCCCAGCTCAGAAGGGCAGAGTCCAGCCTCTTCTCCCACAAGAGTGCAGACCACAAACCTTCTTAATGTAAAATAACTGTCCTGAAGCCCAAGTGCTTAAACCAGAACTAATACACTTTAAGAATAACAGACACTGGGCTCTCAATCAGCAGTTCCCAACTTAGAAGGATGAAAGCTACCTGTCCTGCCACCACAGTGCATGCTACAAACCTTCCTAATGTAAAACAACTGGTCTGAAGCCCAAGTGCTTAATCCGAAAGACTTAGAATGACAGCTAAACTTTAATCAAGTTACTACCAAGCAGTAATAAATACAATTGAATACTTTAGAGAATGCCTGGATTAGTGCTCAAGTTACACAAACAAAGCTAGATCCAGCAGGCCTGAATCCAGTCTATGCCACAGCAAACAAGGCGCACCAACTTCAGTAAGAAGCAGTTCAGATATGCATGCACTATAAGCCTTCAATCAGAAATTCCCAGCTCAGAGGATAGTTTACTAGTTTGTGAGCAAGTGAGAGTTGATTCAGGTGAAAAAGTTGTAGGAGTTCAAGCAGTCACGTTCCCTAAGGGAGCTGCAGTGGTGGCAGTGATAACTTGCTCCAGTGACAAATTTTGCAATTTTATTGTAGCAAGCTTCAAGCTTGTTTAGGTCTGTCTGCCTAAGACTGGTAAATATGGGAGAGGTGTAGAGTAATGTGGAGATTAGTTGGGAATTTGTAACAGAAATTCTGTCTGTCTTGGTGAGGTAATGTTTGTTTCTATACAGGGTGCCTAGCTTTTTGTGTATGTTTTTATGGTAAGAGATATGTGGGTATCACATCTGAGATTGTTGTCAGTCTCCACACCGAGTAGTTTGGTGTGATCTACTGGGGAGATGACTGTATTGTCTTTGGCTATAATATTAAAGTGGGGAGTTTGGGTAGGTTTGGTGGTTTGGAAGATAAGGAGTTTAGTTTTGCTGGCATTGAGAAGCAGTTGAGCATTGGACAGCCAGCTTTCAACAGGTGAGAATGATTTATGTGTGATCTTTTGGATTTTTGCTTAAAAGTCTTTGCATGAGTATTTTTAATTTACAAGATTTCAGACAATTTTTCTTCAGGTAGTCAGCAAATGCTGAAAGCATTACAGGAAAGAATCTGATAATTGGGAACATATTATTTGGGAATTTAATGAGCTGGCAGATTGTAAAATCATTCCCACAGAGTACTTTGTTAGAAATGTTGTAGTAAATGGGTGTAATAAAAGAAACGATTCCTTTGATATGGAATAAATTATCTGAATTGCCTAGACATAATCTTACTAAGGTCTTACTAAGTTTATTATTGACTGTCATAAAAGGAATTGCTAGAAAATGGAAAGCAAAGTGTAAATCATCTGTAACTGACGTATTGAATATTGCAAAGGAGATAAAAGAACTGGAGGTTGGGGGTTTAGTCAGAAATAAATGGAATCTGTGGGAACAATACATATAGGATAATCTTCAGTAGGAGGACCGAGGTTTAAGGGAAGCCATGAACTGAACAATTTATGTAATGTTGGAGTGAATGATAATGTCAGAAAGAAAACTTGTACATATATCACACGAAAATAACAATGATATATGTTACTATGGTTTTACTCTTCTCAATGTACATGTATTAATGTCATTATTTGAAATGTGATAATTTAGTAAAGATGTTTGAAAAAAACACTGAGCTCTCTATTAGCAAGTCATGTTGATGAAAGGGGAAGATCAGTGCTAACATTTTGTGTTATTATTTTCTGGTTAGCGATCAAACTTGGTTAAGATAATATCATCAGAATACCAGAGAATGTTGTCTCACTCATTTTGGATGAGATTAGCATTTAAGAACATGAACATGGAGAACAGGAGAGTTCCTAGGACAGACCTGTATATGACCTTATAGTTGTGGAGCTTAAGTCGTGATATTTTAATTCAGATGGGAGTATTCAAAGTAAGACACCATAAGGCTTTATCCAACAACAGAAATATTTGTTCAATCACTGTTCATATTGGAAAATGTTTATTTAAATATATCATCATTACCGTTGCCTTCTGTTTTGACATGAAGTTGCATGTTGATAAGTCTAAAAAATGTGCTTAAAGTGTGTAATTCATGCACTGAACAGGGAAGATAGATGCACACCTTAGGACCCAGAGTGGACAAAGCTTTGGAGGTACATGATAATGCATGATGTGAGATGAGTGGTCAAGTACTAGTAGGTATACTTGAATGTTTAATCTTAGTACCCTTGGAGTGACCTAGACTGATTAATTTCTACACCAGAGTGCCAACACATCGCTTCACTCTAAGCACGACTTGATGGCAACCTTCTCTGCTAGAAGTGAAGCAGAGATACTTTCTCTTCTGTGCACCTGTCACACATTTATCAGACATTGAAGATATGATGCTTAGGGTTTAGTGAAGTATTGGGATTAAGATCCCTTTTCTGAGTCCCAAAGCAGATGTGAGGAGTACAGTAATATGTAAATGATTAGAAACTAACAGTGATAGGCTCAATCATCTCCCTAAGGATCTGTATGCTCCAACTAAATTAACACAAGTCCAATTTGGCACAGAGATAGTCTGGCTGTTACTTTACTGTTCTGATAAGTTATGTTGTACCAAAAAACATTGTTCTGATATTCCTACAACTTAGTCCCAGTTGTTGTAAACCCTTAGCATGGTTGTGTCAAATACTTTATCTGAGTGTAAATTAGTTAAGAACCAGAAGGTTAGTTTATCAACATATAGCAGCTTTTAAATGTTTGGAATATTAGATGCCTGGGAGGTAATGAGAAGGAAGGGTAAATAGCAGTGGTCCAAGGACAGAGCTATGTAGAACTAGTTGTAAACTGGCACAACAGTGATCCAAAGTAATACAGGCTGGCTGATTGTTTAACTGTGCTTGCAAACCAGTTTACTGTTTTACTCCCACTGTATGTGGTAAGTGATTTAATACAGTTATATGATTATCTGAGCCAAACGCTTTAAATAGGTACAGAAATATGGGTCTATATTATATGCTTGAAGAGACTTTTCTTTGAACATATATTATTGACACCTAAACAGTGAACAATGTAAAGTGTGAATGGCCATGTCCGTGAATTTTTTCTTTGGGAAAAAATTCACGGGGCCATACACAAAAAACACAAACTTCAAAACCCTAATCAAGTGGGGCGCTTCACCCCACACACCGCCCTAACTAAGTATACCACCTCTGAGATCACTTTACGTTGGGGAAAAGGGCAATTCCTGATAATGGCCAACTGAATTTTTTCCTGAGGAAAAAATTTGTGGACGTGGCTCTTCGCACTTTAGAGCGTTTACTTTTTAGGTTTTTGATGATTATATCTTCGAAGAAAAGTCTCTTTGAATATATAATATAGACCCCAGAAACACAACGCCAGTCAAATCATCTTCTTCCATCATCTAAAGATGATATTAGTGAGAGATATAAAAGACATCGTTGTGCCATGTGGCCCTTTCTAAAACTATGTTGTTTGTCACTAAGCAAGTCATAGCCTGCAATATGAGCTTTTAGTTGCATGGCCACAGCTTTTTTCAGAAATTCCCGCTAAAGGTGCAATGACTGAAATAGGGTTTATACGATTCTACCACAAATTTAGATCCTGGGTTTGGAAATGGTATGATGTCTGCTGTTTCCAAAAAATTGTGGAAACTACCACGTACATGGGAAGAATTGATAATGGGTCTTAGTGGTGTTGCAATGAAAGTATCCATGCTCAGAAGCTAGCTGATCCAGCATCCCCAACACATGGGATATTTCTCACCCAATGACTAATTTTGATAAGGAAACCTCATCAAAAAGAAATAAAGTGCAACAGCCATATACTGATAATGAATCGATAGTTAGGAGAGGCAGATGTTTTCCTGAATTGATTTATTTTGCAGACTATGTTGCAAAGGCATCTGCTGCTTTTTGTTTTTTTTTTTTGAGAGGGGTCAGATATATGCTCACTCCTGATTGTCACAATTAAAGGGCTGATTTTGTTTACACGTTCCATGTTGTTGATAAGAGATGAAGGCTGTGGAATGTCCCTTACTAAAATGGTGATCTAATTCATAAATAAGGCCACGGGAAGATATACATCTTATAATAGGTAAAGAGGTGATCTTTTCCTGGATTTTACTAAGCATGCTTACTATGGAAATAGGGCTTAGCTACAAAGCAGAAGATAGTCATGGAATATTCCCAAGGAGAGAACAAAACTTCCATACAGGGCAGTAAGTTGAGAATATAAGGAACAGGTACTGAAAGTACTGCATACTTTAAGAAACTTTGGATACTGACTAACCACAACTGTTTTCCAAAAGATGGGTGGATCTAAAATAAAATTTCTGTTAGTCCTTGTAACTCTACCCTCTAACTTCTCCCACTCCATCTACCCTCTACCTCTCTTCCACCCCACAAACTACCTTTGATTACAGCAAGCTCTGATACTTCCATGCCTATCTACTTATTATATGGCAGTAACTTCTTATTGTAACAATTGTTAATATCTGCTATGACTTTGTGGATAGAACAGATGCTAGTTATCTACTGAATGTACTATGTTCTTCATCTGTAACTATGTTTGTAATATTTTAATTGCTAGGATTCTTCATCTGTAACTATGTCTGTAATATTTTAATTTGTGGAGCTTTTCTCCCTGGGCCTCCGCTGAAAATGGACCTGCATCCAGTCGGACATTCCCAGTCAACAAATGTAAATAAATAAATAAATAAATAAATAAATAATACATAAATAAATAAATAAATGTACTTTTAAGTGAAAAAGAAAGGGAAGATCGTTAATGAAAAGGTTGGCTATGGCAACTGATTGACTGGTGATGGAGTTAAGTAGAATGCGGCAAGAAAACTGCAGTAGGCATTAGCAGTCAGAATAAAGCTGATGAATAAGAAGGCATCATTCTGGAAGTAGAAAAGGGAGTTTTGAGGGGACACAGATTTACATTGATGAATGTCTCATCCCCACCTGATTCCATGATTTAACTCTGTCAACGTCTGACTCATGAAATGTATTCATATCAGGTACAAAATCACTGAGTTATGCTGGTAAGAAATTTTCACCTTCCCTACAAGGTTCAGCAATTTTGGAGTTTATAAGACATAGAGACAGATGATACATGGATTTGGGGGGGGGTGCATTCCGCATGTGGGGAGTTCTGCTGGGCTTGTCAACTGCAAAAATGCCTTGAAAACTTTTATATTCAGTTTTCAACTCTCATAGTCTTTTATGGATTTGCTTTGTTGAGGTAGTAGCCTGCGTTGCTTATCAGTGTTTAATAATGGACCATGGTTATCAGATAGTATAGCCACTTCTGTGGTTTATCTCTTTCTAAATATTTTTAGGCTTTTGTAGGAGTTCATTTGATTTCTCATGAGGAAAGTTACTTTGGCTTTGTTACATAGCGCTTTGCATTCATTTCTTAGGCAGGTGTAGAGCTGCCAGTCCAGCTGAGATGCAGTAGCTTTATTAATGTCCCGTGTCTTATCTTCTAGTTTGAAAATGGAGTGAATAAGAAGACTGAAGGGGTACAATATTTGTCAGCATGGACGGAGATGGTCAGCAGACCATGCTGCTTTATCAGAGATGGTATGCACCTCGTCTCCCTAGGGTTTTGAATATTTACTAAACATTATCCACCCCTATAGTGCCTTTTAAGGCAATACCAAACTGAAAATACGTCCAACATTGCAAATAAGAATCAAGAACAGCTAAAGGTGTCACTGCTCAATGCCATGAGTCTAAACAAGGAACTCTACTCCCTACAAGCTGTCCTCACACTAGAGAATGCTGTCTGTGCAGTCACTGAGACATGGCTTTAAAGCCAGGGAGAGAACACCAACAGTGCAAGGCTATAATGCCTTCCACACATTGAGACCAACTACTACACAGACAAGGACTGAAGGTGGAAGTGTCTCAGTTTACATAAAAAATAAATATACTTCAAGAATGGTCAAACAGGGCAATGCACTTGAGCTTCTCTACATTCAAATCACCACACACAAAATTCCATACCACTTCCTTGCAAGCTATAGGTCCCCCATTATGATGCAGGAAACCCAATTTAAGCTTACTGGAAACACTCACCATCCAACCCAATACCATATTCATGGGTGACATTAACTGCAAATTATATATGACACCAAATGTGCTGAAATAGAGATTCCTGGATTTTGTAATCACAGACTCCCTGGACCTGATTGTTAATACACTGACAAGGGTGCAAACATACTGGATTTGTTCCTCACTAATATGGGAGAGTGCTGCACACCCACTAGTATAATGTCCTCTCTGGTAAGGTCAAACCAAAAAAATGGCATAATTTGAAGAAAGAATAAAATCTAGAACTCCAGCTATCCATGGAATGTTCAGGAAGTATGCTAAGGCTAAATTCCAAGTTTTAAGTGATAACTTGGTAAAATGTAAAGACTCCATAAACCCTGTGAACACTGCTACCTACGTGGAACTGTTCACAGAAACCCTATACGAGCAGGTTAATAGCTGCATAGAGGCAGCTGTACCCACCAGGAAGAAGTTCAGAACTAACTAAAAAAACAAGCTGCCCTGGTGGAATCACAGCATTGATAAGCTTTATAACAGAAGGAAGAAAATCATGGCAAAAATTAGGAGGTATAACACCAAGCAGGATAAAAGCACTCTCATCAAACTAAACAAATGACTCTTTGATCAAGTTTGTTACAAAGACTTGACACAGGGTGACTATAAACTTGTAATGAACAAATATGTTACTTATCCATGTTATAACTGCAGTTGTTGTAAATCCATTGAACTTGGGAATGTTTTTAGGCATCCGAAAATAGGGTAAGAATATCTTTTTGAATGTTGTGCTACCTGTAACACTATAAACTTAATAAAATGAATGAAATTAAGTTTATATTCTCCTCATCAGTCCTTTTCTTAGCTACATATTGTTATTATCCTGCTAACGCTGATATGTACAGTATACTGTGTTATCTTAACATCTTCCTGTTGTTATTCTGTACAGGCTTCTAAACATTTATGTAACTGAAACTGTATGTTCTGTATTCATTTGTATGTGGAGTTTTCTCCCCGGGCCTCCACTGAAAATGGGCTCTCCAAGGCCCAGTGGACTTTCCCGGTAAACAAATGCAATAAATAAAAAATAAAATAAATATAGTATACCTAGTAACCTGCACTAAATGTTCTGCCTTTTATGTTGGCAAATGTAATCGTAGGTTGAAAGACCGTATTATTGAACATAAATCTGAGATACTGAGGAATGTGCTATCGAATGTGTACGATGGAATGTGGTTTGAATCATGAAATTAAGTTTAAAGTAATGGATGTAATATTTAAAAACGTCAGAGGGAGTGATATCAGTAATGGAATGGACATAGTAAATATAACTGGATATTAAGATTATAAACTCTAAAATATTACATCCATTACTGACTTAGAACCAGGTAGTAATTCCACAATAAGTGTTAAACTGTTATTAATGAAGCAGCAAAAGAAATACAAATAATGTATGATTTTATTTGACTTAAGTTATATTATCTTAAATTGCAATTTATACTTGCTTAATTGTTAATGTATTATAAATGGTGGCTGTGTCACATGACATGATTTTAAGCCTTTATAATGTAAGTTGTTTGGATGAATTTTATTCTTGTACTGAAGATGAGTTCTTACCCGAAAGCTTTGCATCTGTCTTGCATTATTCGGCATTAAAAACTTGGTGTATGGCATTTCCCCAGTCTGAGTTTTTTGCAATTCATTTGGTTTTGGTACTATAACTTAGTTTACCACGATATACTATCCAATTTGTTTCCTATGTACCTAAACAGGCACATCCAACAACTGGAACATCCACAGAGGTTCCTCACTAAAAGAATACAAGCTGCAAGTAACATGTCCTGTGTGGACCACCTCAATGCCCTATCCCTGTACCTGTCTCCTACAGGCTGTTTAAGGGATCGCAATCCCTGGCATACAAGACAATGTCAGACCCCACTGTGAAGGACCTCCTGCATATCCACAAAACAAGTATCACCAGAATTACCTGTTCTAAAAATTTAAACTTAGCCTGTGATATAAACAGAACCTGCTGGAGAGACAGGTATGTATCCCAGAGAATATCCCTTCTCTGGAACAGGCTCCCCATCCATGTAAAGCAGAGTTCCTCTCTAATCCAATTCAAGTGTAACTTGGACAATTGGACAGGGAACAGGAAATTCATCCCTGTTTTTTTATCTAGCTCACTTTAATGTACACAGGCAGCCTGTAAATGATTCATCTACCAAGCTCCTGCTTACACCAGGGTACCAGAACTTGTCAGAGATTTGGGATGCGTGGCTTGGCTTAAAAAGACCCTATTGGTAGTTAGGCTAGTACATACTTATGAACCTGTGAGAGCCAAAACCCAGGAAAGTTTTGAACTTTGAGATGTGTGAAATTAGAAACAAATGGTCTTGAACAGCAGGATATGTAACAACATACAGAATCACAATCGGTTTGCTTGAGGACTGATGATCGGGCATAGTGTGCAAGTGTGAACGGGGGACAGACCTACCTGACACAATCATGTTTATTAGACTGAAACGTGTGACATAAGAGGGTTTATCTTTACATGTGCGTAATTCACATGTGTGAAATACAAAAGTCCGAAAGGACATGTTTAAGTTTTCGGAAGGCTGAAAACAAAATGCATCAAATCTGCAATGAGCGAATGCACAGTAACGTTCGCTCATTGCAGATTCAGCATTTTTGGTGCGAGGTGCACTATAGTGGGGATCGGGAAGTGGACCCTTTCCCCACTGTAGTGCAACCTCGGAGTTAGAATAATAAAGTAGGGGGTGTGTGGGGGGACACAGCCCCCCACATGGGGGGTGCAGCCTCCCTACATTATGCTTTGTCTTTGAATTGAAGTTCAAAAATCAGCAAATCTGGTTTTCGATTTGCTGATTTTCGAACTTCGGTGCAGATCGGACTGACGATTTTTGTCATTCCGGTTCTCACAAAGGGCCATTCGGTAGGCTGATTTTCAACCTTTCAAAGGTAAACCCATAAGAGAAGTATGTCAGGAGTTTTAAAAACATTCACCAAGAAAGCTGTTAAAGCAGGGTGAAGGTCACATCAAACACAAGGAAAAACAGCAGGAGAAATAGTCTAGTGGGAATGTTAGCTATAATCCAGTCAGGAATTTTGTAGTTATTTTATCTGGGACTAGAAAATTTTATTTATTTATTTTATTTTGCATTCGTTGACCGGGCTAGTCTAACTGGATATATGTCCATTTTCAGTAGAGGCCCGGGGAGAAAATCTCCAAACATGAATAGTGACAATGTTAAACATATATAAAAAGGCATGTAAAATCACATAAAGTGAAAGCATTGGTAAAAAAATATATAATACTCAGGTTATAAACTCTAAAAATGTTACTCTAAAAATTATACTAAAAAAAATTATTAGAGTAAAAAAGATTATACTAAATACAATAGTGGGTAAGAGTAAAACCCAATTAAGAGAGAAAGGCCTTTATGTTTTATAGAATTACTAAGAAGAAAAGAGTGTACCTAGATGAGGTGGCACAGGATAGAGGAGTAGGGAAAGGAGTAAGAGAAGGAAGGGGAAAAATATCAACATGGACAAAGCCAACGAGTTTTAAGATGTTCTTTGAGGTGTTTTTTAAATAGAGAAGTCGAAGCTAATATTGATAGTTCAGAAGGAAGTTGATTCCAGTTTTTACCTGCTGTGTTAGAGAAAAGTGAGTCACCAGCTTTGTTGTTGGATTTAATTGTGGAAACTAGGAGCTTGTTAGCAGAGCGTAGTGTAGCAAGGTTTTTATATGGTGTAATCAGATTAGAGGGGATAGGGGTATTGTTAGGGTGGTACAGGATCTTTTGAGTGATAAGTAATTGTTGACAGAGTATATGGTTTTCCAGTTCTAGCCATCCAAGTTATTTGAGGTTGAGGCAGTGGTGAGTTTTGAAGGGGGAGCATGTAATGAATCTAGCTATGCTATTATAACAGGTGACAAGTTTGGAGAGGTTATTTTTTGATAGGTTAGTATATATAGCAGAGGCATAGAAAAGGGTAGAAATGAGGTGGGTTTGTGCAATAGTTTTCCTGGCATAAGGGGTAAGGAAGGGTTTAATTCTATAGAGGGTACCGAGTTTTTTGTTAATGGAATTTATGGTGGTGTTGATGTGGTCATCGAAGTTGAGACGATTGTCAATTGTAACACCTAGTAGGCGGGTTGTAGAGTCTGGCGTTATGTTGGTAGCATTGTTAGAGGTTACAGAGAAAGATGGAGTAGGTGATTTATGAGTAGGGGTAAAAAGTAGTAGTTTTGTTTTTTTGGGATTTAAGAGGAGACAGTGTTGCATAAACCAGTTTTCAACATTATGAAGAACAGTTTGGGTGAGGGACTGGAGAGAGTCTATGTTCTTGGCTGAACAAATTAAGGTGGAATCATCTGCATATTGAATGCAGGTGGCTTGAGGAATATTTATGTGTAGATCGTTAATAAATAAGGAAAAAAGAAGGGGACCTAAGATAGAGCCTTGGGGTACCCCAATATTTACAGAAACTAGTGAAGACAGAATGTTATCCCAAAGGACTGCTTGCTGTCTATTATCCAGATAAGACCTAAACCATTGCAATGCTTGTGGTTCAAGAGAAAGGATCTTTATTTTGTCTAAGAGCAGGATCTTTAGTTTGTCTAAGAGTCTAAAATGTAGGACTCTTTACAAGATGTATATATAAATGTCTACTACATGTTTACTTGATGTTTGGGGACAAATAAATATTAAAATTGCTCACTAAAATGGAATTAGGGATACTTGAGTCAATTATTTCTACTATTAGTTGGGATTAAGAAGTCAGGGACAGCGGTAAAAAGAATCAATTATTAGCCTTGGACCTTGTATGTAGACTGCAATGATACAGTAGGCATGGCTTTGCCAGGGAGTTATCATTAAAGAGTATGTGCCATATAACTACCCAGAGTTCAGGCGTTGCGATAAGCTTCGGATGGATGGATGGCTGTTCATGTTTCTCATTTTATCATTTTGTCAAGGATGGAAAAATGTGCACTTAACTGCACACATATATCACATGCCATCAGATATAAAACTATATTTAGCACCAGATAGTGTTTTTATCATGCTGTCCTGTGTTTATGAAGCTCCTGAAGCCAGTTTTCTTCAGTATATACTTTAATCCTTCTGAAGGGTATTACCACTATGGCATAACCACATGCAATTATTGGCAATTTCATATTTCAGTGTTTGATATAAAACTAAATGAAAAATATTGCTTTCCACAGTTTCACCTTTCCAACATTGAAATGAGTCTTGCTACAGTATTTTCATCTAAAACTGAATTATTACATCTCACATACAATTACATTTTATATCTATTTGTTAAATTCATAAGCCCACTATTTATTTATTTACTTATTTATTGATTGATTGCATCTGTTTTCTGTGAAAATCCATTGGGCCTAAAAGAGTCCATTTTCATTGGAGTCCCGGGGAGAAAATCTCTGACAACAACATAGATACAGAAAATATTAAACATTAATTGGTACAAAAGTTGATACAGTGTTACATAGTGATTACAGTAATATATACAGAATATATACATAAAAGCAGGAATTTTGTTGGTTGCCAGATGAATTCAATCAGAGAGGTATAAACAGAAATATATTAATCAGCATTATTGTACCAGTATCAACAAGTGATGAAAAATAAATACCTTACAAATGTTTGGAATACAAACATTTATAAGGCATTTTGTTTGGACATTCAAAATGTCCCTTTACAAGGTTGACCTGGGAATGCAGTCTGGTGAGGTGACTTGCTCCCAGCCACACATAGATGTGTAAGTAATCAAACCATGTACTCTTGATCACAGGAAGCAGTTCTTTGACAGCTATGAACCTTAATCATCTATGCTAGCTACCTTAGCAGACCTATAGACCACCAGTGTTTATTACTTAAAATCTTAATTTTGGCACAAAATGTCATCTCTTCAACCACCAGCATTAATGGAGATGCATGGTAACCTGTTTTAAAATAGGAGGCTTTGGATTTAAAAGCCTAAACTGTATCACACTGGGAGTGTAATTACAGAGAAGACCATAAAGGACCAATGCAATGTTCCTTTATGTTGCAGACAATATAAAAAAGGATAGAAGAGATAAGTTAGAAATATTGAGAGAAAGACTTCCAAACATTTGTAAGGCATTAATTTTCAACTAGAATTTAGTTTAGAGATGCCAGATTCACTTATAAGACAGAGAAATAGAAAGTGCTGTATCAAAAGTGAAAAAGTCAGAATTAGACCTGGCAGTTAATAAAGCACTAGATATGTGTAGAGAAACTGAGCTTTTAAGTATGCAGTTTAAAGATTTGGCTGAAGAACTCAAAATGTGAAAACAATTCAGTCTGCAAGTGAAAGCAGTGGTAAAAGGAAGGCAAAAATTAATCTAACAAAAAAAAATCGACTGCATGGCACCTGCTAACTAATGCACAGGAGGAAATAGATGTGCATGTACTGAGTGTGGTTACATATATGAGGAAGCACACTGTGGATCATTTAGTTCAATCTGTATAGTGTGTTGGTAGGAATCATTTCTTAAAAGTGTATAGCAATCAAAATAACTCTGCCAGCAGGCTTTACTTGTCCTTAAGTCAAAATCAGAGAACAAAAAGAAATGTTTGTAGGTAAGTTAGAATGCATAATGTGCTTGCAGTTCAAGCTTCTGGTAGCAAATACTTTGCTGCAATGATCTGTTAGTCTGCAAAAGCTTATCATAGCCTAAAGAACATACACGGCTTAGGATTCTCTGCAGTCCCAGAGTGTAGTGTGCATGTTGCTCGCATGGCTTCAACACCCTCCCCATTTAGGAAACTTAAGGAACCATCTGTATCACCGACACCTTCTGTTGGACCAAGTTTCCCCAGAAGACAAGCATGTTGTTGCTACTAAATAAATGTAAGCTCTTGTGAGCTTTAATTTTGCTGTTCCTCTGTCCAATAACTGCTTGTTGAATTAAAATTTTGTTATTGTACTGAACACCTCGATAGTATGCACACTCACAGGGACTATTCCTCCTCCATCCCACTCTACTGTTACTCTGTACTTTTCCAGTAGGTGGCAGCAGAACTCCATTACCCCCCTCCCCCTTTTGGCTAGTATCACAGCCCATTTTTTTCTTTTCAGGTGCCTGCCATCCAGTTACTTTACAGGGCTCTTACAAAACTCTAGCAGCACCTCTACCTAGTGAATCACAGTGCAAGTAAGTGCTACTGGCACACTCTTACCCATCTGCTCTCCACTCTACAGATCTACTTGTTATTACACTACCGAGTGCTGTTCTTACCTGCTCCCACTGATACTTTCTTTTTCTCTGCTCACCTCTGCTGGGGGTGCTCTGCCCACTCCGTTCGCCCTGTGGGCTCACTCGACTCCCCACCCTGCCCCCATTTCCCACCCACTCCCATTACCTGCACATTTATCTATCTCTAGCTCTGCCCACTTCCACTACCCAATCAATACAATCTCCATCCACCTTTCACATCATAACAACTTACGACACACCTAGCAACAGTATGTCCCAATCCTTACCCCACCTACAATTAATAGCATTCCTAGCACTACTTACCACCCTCACCTAATACAACATCCACACTCCTCCATTACCCCACCTTCACATCATACAGCCACCTTCCAACACACCAGTATGCCATTCTTCTCATCTATTCTTCCTGAACTCTACTCCTCCAACCCAACCCTGCTATATAAGTCTAAAACCCTTCCACTCCTACCCTCATCCCCCTTTCCCTGCAATACTCACTGAAACAAACCTACTCTCTATCCCTACCTAAAACCTCAATCAACTGCTGACTTCATAACACACCTACTATACCAACTCTGCATATTTCTGTCAGGTGATATTTATCCCAAACCAGGCCCCAACAACTCCTCATCCACCAAAACTACCATTCCCTCACATCCTGACAAACCCAAGTCAAATCACTTCATCACAATTAATACTCAAAGCATTCATAATAAAATCCCTTCCCTCCATGCCTGGTTTTCCCATAATGATCCTGACATTGTTGCCTCCTTAGAAACCTGGCTTAAGCCATACATAAAAGACAGCAAAATATTACCACCCAGCAACCAAATGATCCGTAATTACAGACCCAATGAAAAAGGAGGTGGCATAGCCATAGTCTTCTCCACTGCCTACACAGTTACCCCATTCACTAACCCCATTCCTAACTTTGCAAACTCCGAAGTAACCATACCCCACCTAAAAATCAAGAATTACAAAGCAATTTGTATAGCTGCCCTCTATACCCCCCTAACAATAACAACAACATTCCAATACTTGAAAACATCCTACCATGGTTCTCCTCTAACATCAGTAATGAAACCTACATCCTAGGTGATGTAAACATTTACTGGTCTACCATCATCTTTCAACCCCCCTCTCAATCTATCAGCCTCTCCTACCAGGCCCAACAAAAATGGATCCTCTGGCACCATTCTTGACTGGATTTTCTTATCTCAACCTAACCTTATCTCTACTACAGGTACCTAACTCAACCCTATCAGTAACCACCTACCAGCCTTTGCTGACCGGCACCCTTCTCCATTCCAAAAGCAATATCACTATATTCAAACTCACAACCTCTCTGAATTCAACCCACAAACTTTCACTGACTGTCTAAAACTCATTGACTGGATGTCCCTAAAAACCTACTATAACAAAACCTTTTTAAATCTACTCAACAGCCTTGCTCCTATCAGAAGCAAATGGGTCAAATCTAAAATCTCCCCCTGGCTATAAAAAAAAAACAAAAAACAAACAAGCCATGCTCCTTAGAGACAAAAAATGAAAACAATAACATAACAACAAACTGCCCAATACTCTACTGGAATTCAAACAACTCTGCAATATAGTAAAAAACACGTATAACTAGAGACTGCAAATCTTACTACACCAAGTTCCAATCTGAGCACTACACCAACCCAAAAAAGTTCTGGAACACTATCTCCTCTCTCTTTCATCTCGGTAACAAAGATAACCCTTGCCCTAACTCTAACCTCACTGACCTGGACACAGGCACATCATTTAACTCCTTCTTTGTGGAATGCATAGCTAAACTAACCACCACCTTCCCACACCCCCTCCTAGTTCATCCTCCCCACTATCCTCCTACCCTACTGATAACATACAGCTATTCCCCATCTTCAAGTTCAACCCTGTCCCCACTAGCACAATAAAAAAACTCCTTCTCCAGCTAAAACCCTGCTCCATTACACCAGACATTTTACCACCCCTTTCTCAAACTGTTGACAGTATTTCAATGCCAATCTATATTTTAATCAACAGCTCCATCCAAGAATCCTGTGTTCCTTCAATTTGCAAACAAGTTTTCATTATCTCACTCCATAAGGGAGGCAAAAACTTTGGCACCACCAACTTCAGCCCCATCACCATCCATTCCCCACCCTCAAAAATACTTGAAAAGTGTATTCATACTCAACTTGATGTCTTATCTAACACACAATAACCTCCTCATGCCCACAGAACATGGCTTCCGTCCTGATCACAGTACCATTACAGCCCTTCTGATCTTTCTCGACTCCATCAATCATGCCTGTGACTCTGGCAGACTCATTTCTGCCCTATTCCTGGACCTATCCAAAGGTTTTGATACCATCTCCCATCCTTACTCCTATCTCAGCTCCTCTCTCAACATATCTCCCTCTACCATTTCCTGGTTATCTTGTTACCTCTGTGAAAGACAGCAAGCTGTAAAATGGAAATGTTCAACCTCCTCCTTCTTACACACACCCACTGGCATTCCCCAGGTTTCTGTCCTTGGCCTCCTACTTTTTAACATATTCATTAATAACTTTCACCACACCATCCCTAATACCTCCCTTATCCAGTATGAAGATGATTCTACAATCATCTACACTGCTGACTCCCCCTCTGACCTACTACTAAAAACCCAGGCAGTTTTTACCAAAACTGAAACTTGGATGCACAATCACCACCTCAACCTAAATGTAAATAAAACTAAACTAATGATCTTTACTCCCTCTACAACCTCCTCCTTTGACTATTCCTCCTTTTCTATATTAAGCCAAAACAATACCCCCATCAAATTAGTATCTCACACCAAGTTACTTGGTGTCATCACTGATAAGCATCTAAAATGTGACAGCCATATTCAAACAGCTATAAAAAAAAACAATAAAAAATTAGGGATCCAGTACAGACACAATCACTACCTCACTCCCTCCATTAGAATAACCTTAGCCTCATCCTACCTTCTCCCATCTCTCATATATGAAGCCCCATTCTTTACTAACCTCCAACTTGGCTTACAATCCAAACTAGAATCCTGCTACAACAAAATCAGCAAATTTGCCACCAACTCCAAGAATTCTTCCCATCACTGTTTCTCTCTCCACTCTCTACAGTAGCTAGAATTACCCAACTACCTTAACCTGCTTAAACTCACCACCACCCATAAGCTAATCTTTAATCCATCCAACTGTCCTGCTCTCTTCAACAACTTAACCCCCTATATTCCAAACCACTCACTCTGATTGGAAAACCAAAATCTCCTAAGCATCCCCAAAGCCTCCCAAACTCCTGGCCACCTTCTGCTATCATACTCCCTTGCCAAACTATGGCACTCCCTTCCCTGCTCTCTTTGAAATACTCCTAATCACACCAACTTCAAATCTCTTCTACATTCCTACCTATCATCTAAATGGATATGTCCCTGCTCCTCCCCACTCGAACCCCTCCTCACTCTTCTTCTTTCTTCATTCCCCTGCTCCTACTTGTCCCCGTCCCTCCCTCTTCCCTCCATATACTACCTCTCTAATCTGCCTATTTCCACTGGACTGCTTTTCTTCCCTCATTTTCATTTGCTCTGTCAGTTATATTTATATCTTATTAACATTGTAACTGCTTGCTTGAATATGTACTCCACAAAGATTTTAGAATGAATGTCCACTGTCTCTACAGCTGCAATGTATATAATGTTTATCTCTTCATACATGTTAATTCCATTCCCAGCATATGTAATGTACTCCATTTGTTATGTTTGTTGTTATTGTTTCATGGAGCTTTTCTCCCTGGTCCTCCACTGAAAATGGGCTCTTCTTGGCCCAGTGGACTTCCCCGGCCATCAAACTATAATAAATAAATAAATAAATAAATAAGTAAATAAAATAAGTGGTAGTGTGAAATATTACAATTAATCCAGATACTGATGCTGAGTAAAATATTCTGTCTAAAGCTTGCTTTTAAATCAATGAATCTTTCTAATATTTTATATAAATTTGCACAAACTCTTCTGACATATACAGGGCATACAAATACAACACATACAGTAAAGTCATTCAGTTCAGTTTTGCTTAACTGTGAGTAAAGTGCAGAAAATACAGGCTAATGATCCAGGTGTATCAAACAATTATGTCTGGCTATAATGTTCATGAATATCTGGTAAGATTACAAAGACTGATATTGTACACATGCAGAATAATCCACAGATCTGTGTAGGAATCATGATGACCATCTACGTAACTGTTCTAATGTTGCACTGAACGAATGTATGAAATGTAGCTGGAAATATAGCATGGATGGCCACGGAGGCACTGATAACAACACATTTAGTCTAAGAAGATCCAGATCCTTCTAAAACTGCTAAAGCTTTTGATAGTACAAGTGAATGTAATAACAGGAATACATTCACAAATACTTTATTCAATGCCTGGAAGAACAGCAGCCAAGATACTGCTTGTCTTGCGTCCTTAGCTGGGCTGATGTCTATATTTAAATACTATGTTTTTAACTGTATAATGCAAATAATACATAATGTGGAGCTTTTCTCCCCAAGCCTCCGCTGAAAACTGACCTGTGTCCAGTCGGACTCTCCCGTCAACAAATGTAAATAAATAAATAATAAATAAATAAATATTTTACAGAGTTACTCTCATTTATTGACCGATTAGGCTGTTCATCAGAGGAATATTACACGGAAGCAATGCCAGTTATTCATATACTACGACAGACTGGTACAGAGAAACAGATCTGAAAACTGTTATGGAAATCTACGTATGGTACCTCTTCTTCATTATATTGGAGATTGTATACATGGAAATTTATGAATAGGAGTTTCTATACTCCACATAAAATTAATCTTATACTCAAAAACAGTGAAAGTAAATGTTGGAAATGTGATGAGTTACTAGAGGACAACTGGGTTCAGATGTTCATTGAATGTAGAAATGTTGTTCAATACTGGAAAGACTTCAGGTATTTTGTAAAGGCTTTATGGTCTGATAACTGTCATACTTCTAACTCACTAATCCTAGTCAATGTTTTTACACCTAATGTAATACCTAAATCTCAGATTCAGTTACTCTGGTCCATTCTTGCAATTGCCAGAAAAGTTATTACTTTGAACTGGAAAACTAAACAAGATTTGATGTTTAAAGATTTTATTAATTTAGCAAAAGTTGTTTGTAAAAAAGAACTGCAAACCATTTGTTATAGAACTCATAACATTACTCATAAAAAATAGCCATCTGCGTAACTGTTCTAATGTTGCACTGAACGAATGTATGAAATGTAGCTGGAAATATAGCATGGATGGCCACGGAGGCACTGATAACAACACATTTAGTCTAAGAAGATCCAGATCCTTCTAAAACTGCTAAAGCTTTTGATAGTACAAGTGAATGTAATAACAGGAATACATTCACAAATACTTTATTCAATGCCTGGAAGAACAGCAGCCAAGATACTGCTTGTCTTGCGTCCTTAGCTGGGCTGATGTCTATATTTAAATACTATGTTTTTAACTGTATAATGCAAATAATACATAATGTGGAGCTTTTCTCCCCAAGCCTCCGCTGAAAACTGACCTGTGTCCAGTCGGACTCTCCCGGTCAACAAATGTAAATAAATAAATAATAAATAAATAAATATTTTACAGAGTTACTCTCATTTATTGACCGATTAGGCTGTTCATCAGAGGAATATTACACGGAAGCAATGCCAGTTATTCATATACTACGACAGACTGGTACAGAGAAACAGATCTGAAAACTGTTATGGAAATCTACGTATGGTACCTCTTCTTCATTATATTGGAGATTGTATACATGGAAATTTATGAATAGGAGTTTCTATACTCCACATAAAATTAATCTTATACTCAAAAACAGTGAAAGTAAATGTTGGAAATGTGATGAGTTACTAGAGGACAACTGGGTTCAGATGTTCATTGAATGTAGAAATGTTGTTCAATACTGGAAAGACTTCAGGTATTTTGTAAAGGCTTTATGGTCTGATAACTGTCATACTTCTAACTCACTAATCCTAGTCAATGTTTTTACACCTAATGTAATACCTAAATCTCAGATTCAGTTACTCTGGTCCATTCTTGCAATTGCCAGAAAAGTTATTACTTTGAACTGGAAAACTAAACAAGATTTGATGTTTAAAGATTTTATTAATTTAGCAAAAGTTGTTTGTAAAAAAGAACTGCAAACCATTTGTTATAGAACTCATAACATTACTCATAAAAAATAGCCTGGCAAAAAAAGGAAAACCTTTTGAACAATCATGGATGAATGTAAATGTAAATAGTTTTGTTATTGTTTTATTGTATTTGTTATCTGAACATTTTTGTATGTTTATACTGAAAACAAAATAAAAATGTTTTTGGAAAAAAAGAAACAGATCTGAACAAGAAATACAGGATACAGAAAGTGCAAGTGTAAATGTTAAGCAAGCAGAACCAGATGAATAGCTCAACAGCAACATTATTCGAGTAGGAAAGCAAGACAACAGCACAATACGTACTCCTTAAATTTTAATTAAATAAATCAAACCAGAGAGTGTTGAAGAAGCTGCTAGTATATTCTCTAATACGAGATTCTTCTCTGTGCTATATGCTAATCACGGGCTGTGGAAAATTACACTGGATGAAGCTAGTCCAAATATTACACTTTTAACACCCCTTTGGGCACATGCTCCTAAGACTGTCCTTTCAAACATTATCACCTCCAGAAGTGGTTTAAAGAGCAGTAGCTTAAATGACTGAAGGTGTGCATAACAGTATAGATGATCTGCAGGTCTGGCAAACCTCCAAGCAGATGCATTATATTAGGCACACTGAGTTAAACAAAAAACAGAAACAGATGGCTTGAATACCTGAATGAAGGTTGGGTCTATTAAATTACAGTAATAGATGAAGTTCTTGTCCTCATCTTAATGACAATTTATCTAACAACTTATACAATGAACTATAACTCACACCAACAACATTTTTACCACTTGGTATGGAATTCTGCCTGATGTCATGAGTAATCAACTGTACAATACGTATTTTCAAAATAATATATCATGTAATGCAATCCAAATATGTTTTTGTTTGCACCCACTTACCTTAGTGACTATTCCCACCCCATCTTCCTCAACTGTTAAATAAAATGCTTTTACAAATGTACTTCTTTCTTAATATACTTTTTATAGTTCTGATATTAAAAGAGGAAATGGTATACATAAACCAAGCCAATTTGTCCGGTAATTGCATCTCTTTCCTGGATTTCCATTTATCTTAGGTACTATCTTCCATGCCTTATGACTTTGTTGTTTCCTGTATCCATGGTAACTCTTGACATGTCTTTTGGTTGGCACCTTTTGGTCAGCTGCTTAAAGGTTGTTTCTAAAAACAGAAATACTAATTTTCTGCCCTGAAATACTAATTTTCTGCCCCTCACAGGAGAACATGAGATAGCTGCATGGAGTGTCAGAAGCAACTCTTTTTTGGTCCAGACCTCTGGTCCTGCTCCCAAGAATTATTCATGTTTGGAATACATGAGTCTGGAAACCTTTTCAGTACACAGTAATCGTATTTGGAACCCTTTTCAGTACACAGTAATTATATTGCAGCTGCATGTGAGAACTTGTGCAGCAAACACAACAACAATGCATTCAAAATGCTGCATGTGAGCTCACTCATACCAGGAGCTAGGAATTATTACATGGTCATTAACAGTCTCCTTTGTTTGCATGTGTAATGTGATGCTGTGCTTGCAACTCCACAAATCAGACATCTTATAATCTAGATCACATCATCACAAGGTCAACTATAGAAACAAATAAAAACATTGAGGGTTATATACTAATAACTATATTTTACTAAAACACTACAAACATAAATGCATGCTGCGACAGCAGTGATCAGTGGGTTGTCTGGTCTGACCAGAATAGGGATAAGATGCACTGTTCTAAAAATGGAGAATAAATAAATAAAGAAAGTCATGGAAGGTAAAGGACAGGATGGGAATACAGCAGTCAAGAAGATGAATGGCCTCTAATAAATGAGATAATTGAAAAGGATTTACGTAATACATGAGAAAGACAGCACAAATGGGTGTGAAACACCAAATATGTATTAATGCCTGAGAAGATAGGAGAACATTTCCATTTGGGTATATCTCTGTCATTCTTTTGTTCTATTATACTTTGTTTCTAGATTTTGTCAGCTAAAGTCATTTATAATTATATTAGGATGAGTGCATTTTACACAGGTCTTTCTGTCAGTGTAACCACTTTTGGATGGTTGGAATGCGAAAGGGCCACTGTAGGTCAAAGTTTGTTTGATGGCAATTTCTGTTTCCAGCTCCAGATGATTTCATGAACAACATAGAGAACGATGGGGAAGATCATATTCATTACCAGCGACCCGAACTACAGCAAGCAGTGGTGGAGTTTCAAGCCCCATCGGAGTATTCAGTAAGTTTTTGTTTTATTGTCAACCATTGATGATGGCCATATGAGGTACAAAACTGTACATCCCTGAGTTATGCACTAGACCACAGAAAATACATACAAATCATCATGAAACAATATAATGCACATTTATAATATTACGTGTTTCTAATATTTATTTATTTTATTTATTTATTTATTGACTGGGTTAGTCCAGCTGGGCTAGTGGCCCATTTTCAGTGGAGACCCGAGGAGAAAAGCTCCAATAATACAAATATTTAAAATGCAGACAACTGATAATAAGTACATTGACATGTGTTCATAAAAAAGAAAAATAACATTATACACTAATATTTAAAGGCAAAGTAAAAAATGTGCACAAGACTAGAGTAAAATTTAATGTCTGTCCTAAAAAGATCACAGTAGTAATTTATATACATATTTACAGAAAGAATTTGTTACAAACAGATATAAGTATAAAGTAGTAAGTGTGTGCACTGAAGTTGAGGGGATACTTTGCTGAGCGGGGGGTAATGAGTGGGGTACCCAAGGAGTGGAGGGAGAAGTTTAGTTGGAGCTTGACAAGGACATATTTTGGAGTTAAGCAAGTGGACTTTAAATTTTTCTCAAAAGTGGGATGGGTGAATGATGGAACATATTTATCTAGGAAGTTTATTCCAAGTTTGAGCGATGGAGTGTTTATATAGGAGTTTGCCTACTCCTTTTTTGGTTGATAGGTGTGTAGTAGTTGTTGATTAGAGGTACAAAGAGTACGGGCAGGTATGTAGATAGAGATGAAGGGAGAGAGCAGGGCAGGATGAAGGTTTGTAGAGAATGAAGTGTAACATTTGAAGTTGTAATAGCAACAGCAGGTGGGGGAACTCGAGCCAGTGGAGGGATGTAAGGGGTAGGCAGTGGTGAGTATTATAAGAAGAGTTTGTGATGAATTTTGGTATCTTATGATATGTTTGTTGGAGTTTGTTTAGGGTTGTGGCTTGAATGTTGATGAATATAGGGGCAACATAAAGATGGGAGGGGAGGAGGAGAGCTTGCGCTAGGGAGAGTCAGGAGGAGTTAAGAATCTTTTGTTACGATAAAGTAAACCAAGTTTCTGGTTTGTTTTTTTATGCACTGGAGAAGGTGCATTTTAAATTTGAGTTCATCATCGATGATGACTCCTAGGAGTTTAGTACAAGTTTCAGGTTTAATGATTGTGTTATTAGAGGAGGTGATGGAAAAGGAGGATTTGTGGTGAGTCAGAGAACGGGGAAGAAATAGGAGGAGTTTGGTCTTTTTTGGGATGAGGATGAGTAAGTTACTGGTTAGCCACTGTTTGGTAGATAAAAAGGTAAGTTGAGTGAGTTTATGGAGGTCAGTAATGTCATCAGAGATGGAGATGAAGGTTGAATCATTGACATATTGTATGAGGGAGGATTGTTTGCAAGATAAGTGTAGGTCATTAATGAAGATGTTAAACAGGAGGGGGCCAAGGTTGGAGCCTTGGGGTACTCCTGCTGGGACAGGTAGGAATGGGGAAGAGGAAGAGAGCCATTTAACAGACTGCCCCTGTGAGATAGGTAGCTGGAAAACCAGGAAAGGGTGGGGGAAGATAGATTGAGACTGGCAAGTTTAGATAACAGTACGGGATGGGAGACAGTATCAAATGCTTTGGACAGGTCTAGGAAGAGGCAGGAGATTAGTTTGTTGTTGTCTAGGGCCTCAGCAATGGTATGGTGAAGGTTAGGAGGGCTGTAGTTGAGCTATAGTTAGGACGATAACCATGCTGGGTGGGTGTGAGGAGATTGTTTTGGAGGAGATGTTTTAGTAATTGTGAGTGGATGCATTTTTCAAGAATTGTAGAGGGAGTATAGAATAGCTATGAGTCGGTAGGTAGATGAGTCATTAGAGTTTCCACCTTTATGATGGGGAATAGCGAAAAAGGATTTCCAGAGGGTAGGTACAGTGCATTCTTGAATGGACCTATTGATTAGAATAGACACTGGGAAAGCAATGGAGTCAGCAGCCAGTTTGAGGAAGGTAGTAGGCAGATTATCAGTGGAAGGAGAGCTGGGTTTTAGCTTAAGAAGTAGATATCAGACATAAGAAGTGGGAACAGGATGTAGGATGAAAGGGTTATCGTTAGGTGGGCAGGGAGGGGTAGGTTGAGTTGTAGAGTTTCCATTGGATGGTAAGAGTGCCTGAATGGTGTAGATAAAGTGTTTATTAAGTAGGGTAGCAGTTTCTAGAGTGGCTGTATTAGGATAGGGGAATGGGTTAGAGGGGCAGTCAGGAGAGAGTATTTTATTTATAGTTAACCAGAACTTCCGGGGGTTGGACTTGCTATTCAGTTGGCCAGAGTTGAAGAAGGACTTTTTATCTGCATTACATTGTTTCTTTGTGAGAGTTCTGAGATGTCTGTAACTATAAAGGAAGGGTTTCTTTAGTTTTGGTCCAGGTTTTCTAGGCTTTATCTCATTGGATCATAAGGGATTTTGTGTCTTTGGAAAGCCAGGGAGCGTAGTGGGATTTTATTCTTATCTTTCTAGAGGGAGCAAGGGAATTCAGGGTATTTAGGAAGATGTTATTGAAACTTTCTACTGCGTCATCTAAAGGGATATGTTTAAGGAATGACCAGTCAGTGGAAGACAAAATAGAGTTAAATTGGGAAATGCTGAAGTTGGAAAGTTTTCAATAGTCTCTATAATGATTAGGTTTGGGGGGTTGGGAGGTGTATCTAAGGACAGAGGTAGGTAGGTAATCACTAAGTTAATCTGGCAGAGTAGTGGGGTTGCGACAGAGTTTAGGAGAGTTGGTCAGTATCCAGTCAATGTTGGAGATAGAAGGTAGGTTTTTATGGAGTTGGGTGGGGGACATTATTAGTTGTTGGAACGCATGTAGATTTATACAGACTTGAGGGGAGTCAGCTTGTAGTCTGGACCAGTCTAGGTTGACATCACCTAGGATGAGGGTTTCATAGGGAATATTGTGGGAGAACCAAGATAGGATGTTTTCTAGGATGGGCAAGTTTTTTTTCCAGGATGGATATAGATGGAGGCTATTGCTAGTTTTTTTGTGAGGGTTGAGGTGGCAGTTTACTACTAAGAGTTCTGCTGGGTGGAAGTCAGGGATGGGGTGCTGAAAAGGGTGAGAGGTTTAGGCTATTTAAGTGGAGGATGGCTATACCACCCCCCTTTTTGGGGGATCTATCTGAGTGGTAGATGCTATAACCTGGAGGGAGAATTTCATTGTTAGAGATATGTGGATTAAGCCAAGTTTCAGCTAAGCAAATAATGTGAGGGGTTTTGTGGGCTATCCAGGCATATACCATACCATATTTCCTTCATGTCCTTCAGAACACATTGGTATACATTTTTCTGTATCTCAGTTCTGGGAAGTAAAAACCTGTTCATAAGCTTTACTCAGTGTGTGCCATAATTATGTAAGGATGATAAAACAGTGCAGGGCTTCAGTGAAATGTCAGGTAAGTACTAATATCCTGGATATTATGTGTGTGTGGATATGGGTGGAGGGGTATAAAAATTAGCTATGCAGCCATAAAAAAGGTGGCAATAGGCTGGAAATAAACATTCTATAAAACAAAGAGAAATCCGTTTACATTTTTCTGTGCAGCAAATGTAACAGATGTATGGAACAAATACCTTATAGAGATGTCTGGCAGTTTTGTGCAGATGATCATGGCTATGAGTTTCATTTTATTGTCCTCGGTTTGATTCTCAAAGCCCCCATTTGCTTACTGTGTGATTCTGAACAAGTCATCAGCCACAACTGGACAGTGCTTCTGGGGGAAAAAAAACTCCTGGAGGGGATACTCTAATCCTCCCCCAAAAACAGTCTTAACCCTATGGTCATAGTCCTAACCAACACTGTATCTAAATCCTCCCCAGCTCAATTCCTTTAAAATTCTCTTCCACTACAAAAAAAATAATAAAATTACCCGATCTTTTTCAAATCTCTGCATCCCTGTAGTTTAATCATTACCCTGATCTTTAACTTCAGATCTCTAAGTCCCCATTCTTCCAACATTTCTCATTCTCTTGCATGCCACAACTTAATTCAACAAGTCACACAACCAGTTAGACCTAATTTCAAATCTAGCAAACACTCTACCCTCATCCTTATCATCACTAACATATTCACCTTGATGTCCAGCATTAGTCTCCTCCCTCCATCCCTCAGTGACCATTGTCCCATCACATTCTCCATTATAGACCGATCAATTTAAATGACCACCTACTCTAAAGACTTTTAGGCCACAGACAATCAAAAACATAACCAAACTAAAAAACTTCCCTTCCACCTTCTCTTGGTATCCAATATATTCAGAAGGGGACCCAAATATAGCAGCTATTAACCTGACTGCAAATCTTCTCTGTCTTCATGACCAGTTCTTCCCAGAAATGAAAAGGTTTCCTAAAGCCCCATAATCCCAGCTGGCTAACTAAGGAACTTAAACAGCTCAACTCAGGTGTGAAGGCTGGTACATGTAGAAATCTGACTTATCAATTAACAATCTAACACAATATAGCAACCTTGCGAACTTAGCTAAATAATCCCCAAGAGATACAAATCTTCCCTACATAAAGCCATGCAAGACCATTGCCCTACAATCTCCAAAACAGTTCTGGAGAGTAGTTAATCTAATTACAGGATGTAAGTCCTCGCATACCTTTGACTAAATAGCCTTCTTGCATGTGGCAAATCTAAACTCTCACCCAATGACTTCAGCAACCTTGCCCCTCACACCACAAATGCCCCCTTCCCCCACCCTTCATATATCCATTCTACTTTAGACTCATAAAACAAAAAAGAAACAGAGGACCTTCATTGTAATATTTAAATCCACTCCCCATCCTGACTCCAACAACCCACTTTCCTGCTTTCTTTATAACTGCTGAGCTCACCTCACCTCCCAACCCATTTCTACAGTGTTGGTCACACTGAAAATATCATGCCATTTATCTGGTAAACAGCCATAATTAAATCATTCCCTAAACAATCCAAGACCAATTACTGTTCCTACTTTTGTCGCACATCCATCCTTCCAACACACAATTGTCCTGCTATGACCGGTAGTACCATCCCCTCTCTCACAAACAGTACTGCTTCGTATCAGATTTATGCACCACTAGAGCTCTAGGGCTCTATCACTGAAGATATCTTCCATAACACAGGTAAACACAATATTACAAGTGTCATTTTCATCAATCTCAGTAAACCTTTGATCTGATTGATCTCCCTCTCCTCCTAAAATGCCTTACAGAAATCACGATCAACACAGATTGCTTACTCTGGTTTGAAAACTTCTCGGAAAACAGACATTTAGGTTCATAGGTTCGTACTAGGCTATCTGCCCTAGGGCATTTATAAGCCTAGCCAGAGTGTGTGTGGCTTTAGCCACCCCTTAGGATGAGAATACTATGCCCATTTAGGGTTTAGTTTACTGTGCCTCTGTCTAGTAGTGACACAGAGATGACCCCCGGGGTAAACCTACGATCTCCCATCCACTCGTCAAGATTTCTCTTGAATAGAGTTAGTGAGGGGCTCTGCCTAACATGGATAGGGATTCTGTTCCAGAGTGTAGGGAGCCTCTGGGTTATGAATCTGTCCCTCCAGCACGTCCTATTTATTTCTGTGTTGAGGTTTAAGTCTCTTGCTCTCGTGGCTCTGATGGATTTGGATTTTCTGAGGTGGAGCATGTCCATTAATTCCGGACTGGACATGGCCTTGTACGTCAGGCACAGATCACCTCTGAGTAGGCAGTATGCGACTGAATAGAGCTGGAGTTTTTTCAGTTGGGCAGCATATGACATATGTTTAAGACCCTTTATCCTCTTGGTGAGGAACTTTTGGGGTCTTTCCAACTGCTGCAGGTGTCGGGTAAGATACATCCCAAATGGGGCATTGTACTCAATCATTGGCCTGATAAGAGAAGAGTACAGGGGCACAATGACCTCTCTTGATCTAGATGTGAAGCCCTTCATGATAAGGTGGGCAATATAGAAGGTCTTCCTAACCACTTTGGCAATGTGAGTGTCAAATGAGAGGTTACTGTCAACCTGGGTCTAGGAAATGTCCTTTCTGACACTGCCCAGCTTCTCAAAAGTCTCTCTCAAGGCTCCATCTATGTTCTACATTCTCTTCATTAACAAACTTCACATGACCTCACAGAACTTCCTCTACTGTTTTATGCTGATAACACAGACATTTGCAGGTCTGTTTACTCCTGCTCCATCCTTCAAACCCATCTCCATTCCGACCTGCTCCTTATTCAACAGTGGCTAATACAAACTATTTCTGAACCCCTCTAAAACCAAAACAATGTTTTGGGTGTCCCATTAAAGACTTAAGAACTTCTCAAACAGTGCAGTCATTTCAAAACTAAACAATTCCATCACTGAAACAACTTCCTCCTTCAGGTATCTCTATCTCTGTCCAATCAATTGCTTAACTTTTGCTCACCATAGAAACAACATAGTCAACAATGAACTTCCTCCTCTTTTGGGTGAAAAACAACTATCCCCCCCATGCCAGGTCCACTACTGGTAAAGGTATATTACTTCCCCAGCTAGAGTATACAATTTCCATTATTGCTTCTACCTCCAAACAAAACTCCATCATGCTGGAGACAATTTTCACCTCCATATGTCGATTTATTAAGATCTCCCCTCCCCAAGAACATTACTGCCTCATACTTAAGAAAGCAAAATGGTCCCGTCATTCAACAAAGATCCTGCCTATCACTAGAAACTCAGCTCTTTAAACCTCTATGCCTAGAAACCTCCTTCATCCAAAGCCCATGGAAAAAAACACTGTACATCTTAAATCACTACTCATAAACTACACACACTCTATCCACTTCAAGAGCATCCCTGTGGTCCACAAGACGTGCTACTTCATTCTCACTCCTTCCTCTGGCAATCCCTCCCTCCACCCACCACAAAAACTTCCAACTTTTTTTTACAAAAGACCTTAGAACCCACCTTCAGCTATAGGCCACGTGCTTCTGTCTCCCTTTGGACCATATTATCTAATTCTTCTGCTCCTCTCAATCTTTCCCTTCCAACTTGACTATTTGCATACTCACTTTTAACTTTGTACATTCTTCAGCCTTCATATTTTTACTATTATGCATAGTGTATACTATTACCCATATTGTAATGGGTCTACTTTGTATTATCAAATTCTCACTTACCCAAAAATGACATTCATGACACGACTTTGTCGAAAACGTATTTTAACAAACATCCTGATCGCTGAAGTTGTAGCTAGAAAACTAAGCAGTTGGCCACCACGAAGAAAAAAAATAAACTGAAGAAAATCAAACCAACCCAAGTGGGGTCTTTGCCACCTACCCACCCCCACGCTTCCTAATTAAATATACCAACTCTAAGATCACACTATAGTGGGAGGAAAGGGAAAAGTTCACCAAGGTGGCCACTGGCCAAGTGATTAGCTTCTCAGAGTACAACTTCGGTGATACACATTCCAAAAATAAGTCTTCAGTGAAGTTGTCTCATGAATGTCATTTTCGAATAAGTGAGAATTCGATAATATCAGGTAGACTCTGTCTTTCCTTTGTTTTTTACCACTACCTTACGTTTTTTATCTGTGAATGCTTTTCACCTAGACTTTGCGTGCAGCGCAGTATTCTGGTAAATAGATAAGTACATAAATAATTAAATAAATAAATAGCGCAACATGTATCTGGTGGGTTATCTACTTAACAAGTACATTTTAAAATGTCAATAAACTGAAAAAGACTTCTTTAGAACATTGTATTTGTCATTGTAGCCCAGGTCATGGCTGAAAAGTGTCCCTGGACCAGTCCACTCCTCTGGTTAACAAAGTCTAAACAAAATAAGAATAAACTTTCAATCAACTTTTCTCTTAGAGAAAATTTGTGCTATAAGGCACTCCCTCAAAACAATTATGCTTTAAGATGCCAAAAAAAAAAACTTTGAACTCAAGCAATCATTTACAAAATAAACATCTCCTTCAGGTATATCTCTTGAATTTGAACACCTTGACCTATGGACAGACTGACATTGTCATTTAAAATGATTTCTCTTAAAAACCCATATGTATGCCTGGCCCTATTACGAAGAGAGATAAAGTCCTGATTATGATCCAAATGACCTGTGTTTCATTAGAGGCACTGGATAAAGGAGAAGATTCTGATTTTTGCATGGCAACATCTGCATGAATACAGGTATATTGCCCTCAACAATGAACCTAGTAAGTCCGTGCTTCATTGTGGTACCCCTCTTAGGCAGGTAACTGGTGTGCGTGTGTGTGTGTATACTCAATCTTCTCCATATTACTACATAGCTTGGTCATCTCCCATTTATCACTACCAACCTTTGCTACCCCTTAACTTCCACATATAAAGCCTTCTTCATATCAGGCCCCTAATTATGGAGCTTCTAACTAGCACATCTCATTAACAAACCTACCTTCTCATTTATGAAACATTCCTTACAGTCATACCTAGCTAATACATTTACTTTCTTACTTTAAACCAACAATATCAATACATTAAACCATGCATCTATCAAGTACACATTGCTTTTAATACTTCTAATACATTACATAAAGCCATTAGGTAGTGAAAGAATCCCGGCTTTTGCAGCTCCACACCTACAGCTTGGTGTGTGTTTTACCATAATAATTCAGGTACAATACTCCTAGCAGTAACAGAAGGCATACCTACACCCCTACTACTCTCTTTTGTTTCATGCATTTATGTTAACGCAAAACCTCTGAAACTGTAATCTGTACTATTATTTATGCACAAAACATTGTCTAAATGCAATTAATTGCATACTTTTGTCTGCCATCTTAATGTTCCTGTTTTTACATTATTTCTAACAAGGCTGTGGTGACAGATGAACCCCAGTGGCCCAGTTCACATACTTAAATAAATAAAAGAAATAAAATGCTTTTGCAATTTTAGCTTCAAGTCCTAGTGAAGATTTTTTGAAAGGCTTACTTTCTTTCAGTATCTGAACTTAGCGGAATCCAAGGTAGAAAGTTCCTGCAATGAAAAAATGTTATAGATATAAATGTTGCTAAAATGAAAAATCTGCAATGAAAAAATTTTATAGATATAAATGTTGATAAAAAAAATAAAAAATCTTTAAATCTTTGGAGAAAACTAAGGAAAAAAAGCATTTTATTAAACCAGCAAACACAAACAGACACACGCGCACACACACACACACACACACACACACACACACACACACACACACACACACACACACACACACACACACACACACACACACACACACACACACACACACACACACACACACACACACACACACACGCACACATAAATTCACCAAGTTGAGCACTATAAGCAAAAATTTCTGCTACTTTCTGCTAAAAACTTTAAAAAAATGCCCGCCCACCAACTTCAAAGAGCTAGTATTCTAATCTTGAAAGAAGAGCAAATACAGTTATAAATGAATCCCCATCCAGGATAATAAAGTGCCTTGAAATTCAAAAAAAGTTGACAGCAATATGAACATTGGTATTAAAGTAAGCCTGAGTGAGATTTATAAAAGTCTCTCGTAGACCAGACTTCTGACCAAGCATACTGCACTGATGCAGAAACACTTTATAGCAATGACCTAACACCAAGTGACAAATTTACTATGTAACAAAATATGCCCCCTGATGGAATTAGGAAGAGATTTAGGATCTAAAAATCACAAGTGAAATGACCTAAGAACCTAAAGAGAATTAAGAATTTAACCTGAAAGGTAAAGGGACTAAAATCACAAAATAAAAAAAAAATCACCACAGTGAAAAACTGTAGACCCATGTAGAGAAAGAATGTATATATGCTAGTGTCTATCAAATAATTTGAACTAATGAGTCAAAAGCCAGTCCTTCTCATTGCACAAATAGGTACAATGTAACATGATGCTAGAAATGTCCAACAGTTAGGGCTGCTTTTACTTTATATAACAATCATACTTCTAGCAATCTAAAAGTCACAGGGAATTCAAGGGAAATATACACACTAGAAGTACTAATTCAAAAGAAACAAAGAGAAGAAAAAGGATTCTGAGGCTATAATCTTTCTATGGTGAATCCCAAACAGCAGAATGAAAGGGCAGTAGTTAAGACAGGCTATTGGAATATACAAGAAGACAGTGGTTTTGATACAGACCCTGAGGTCATTCTTGTATTGTACATGACTCTGGTGAGACCTTATTTTGAATACTGTTCTTTCTGGCTTGATAACCACACAGACTAGTGCAAAGTGTGTAGCGAGGGTTTACCAAACTGATGCAAGGAATGGCACACAGCTTCTGAAAAGTTTAGGGTGTACAGAATGGGTCAAGATAAAGAGCAATACGGAATATAACACCAGCATACTCCATCCTCATGGTGCAAGTAAAGGGGTGAAGTCCAGGAAGAGGCTCAAAGGAAGAAGAAGGGGGCACAGATGGCAGTTTAAGAGTTATGTTTCAAGACTGACATTAAGGAAATATTATTTCCATTGGAAAATGTGAGGCTGTGGAATATATATCCAGAGGTAATTACGAAGATTATGCCAAGATAGATACTCAGAAGTATATGACACAAAGAGAGGGGCAGGGATAAGACTGCCATGGCTGTTTGGCAGGTAGCTTCAACCCTTAGGTGAACTTATTGGACAGTAACTCCACTTCTGTAAGTATTTTTACAAATTCTTCTCATTTGATTTGTCACTGTTAATAACGGGTCTGCAGGTTTGTAACCATTTCATACTGCTGTTAATAACAGGCCTGCAGGTTTGTAACCATTTCATACTGCTGTTAATAACAGGCCTGCAGGTTTGTAACCGTTTCATACTGCTGTTAATAACAGGCCTGCAGGTTTGTAACCGTTTCATACTGCTGTTAATAACAGGCCTGCAGGTTTGTAACCATTTCATACTGCTGTTAATAACAGGCCTGCAGGTTTGTAACCATTTCATACTGCTGTTAATAACAGGCCTGCAGGTTTGTAACCATTTCATACTGCTGTTAATAACAGGCCTGCAGGTTTGTAACCATTTCATACTGCTGTTAATAACAGGCCTGCAGGTTTGTAACCATTTCATACTGCTGTTAATAACAGGCCTGCAGGTTTGTAACCGTTTCATACTGCTGTTAATAACAGGCCTGCAGGTTTGTAACCATTTCATACTGCTGCAAAACGTGTATCAGTTTTTGTTTTGAATGCTGCTCCATTTCCAACTGTCGCTGATATCCAGCTATGTTACTACACACCCTGTTGCACCCTCACCAAGTGCCTCTATAACTACTACCAAGCAATCTTGGATGTGTTCCTTTGCCATGTGGGGGCTGACCTTACAGTCTAAATACAATGGAGTGAGGACACTGTAAAAAGGCCATGAGAAAGGTGTCAGGAGCCATCATTCTGTGGCCGAGGTTGATCAGGTCAGTCATAATCCTTATCATGGTAAGCTATGTGTATTGACCAGTATGACTCTCACTTCCCCCTTACAGAACTGCTTAGTTCCAAGACTCCTGCTCTCTATCAGAGGTCACACATGTAGCAGTTCTCCCTAATCTGTCCCCTGAAATAGGAGAACTGGTTATCAGCTGTTTCATTCTATCCCTTCAGCCAGCCCTTCTAGTGTCATAGCCCATCCCTGAACTCAGTTGCAGGAAGAAAAGACCGCCCTGTGTCTGTGCCCTCAGGGCTACCATACAAAACCTAAGTGCTGCTGCATGCATTTATACAAATAACTCAGAGCCTTTTGGGGTGCAGATAACATTCTCTCCTCTCTGATTACTTGTTAATGGAGGCAATAATTACTGGAGACCCAAATTCAGTGCACTTAACATTAAATGTAAGCGCTACCTTCCAAGTCTGCAATTTTTGCCATCTTTACCTTGCTGTAAGTCTTTGTTTGACTATGAATGTGACAGGTGTTATTTGTCTTCAGATTAAAAAATTGCATACCGCTATGGAACTTTCATGTCAGGGGATAATAATTCCAAGTTTGGAAAACATGAATGAACCCTCTTATTATGTAACAAATTTTATTACAGTGATAATTTTACTACTTTTTAAAGACTTTTGTTGCTGCAAGATTGGTCACATAAATGGATGCATTTTTTTTTGCCCCAAGGTGCACCCTATGCCACCCCTTGTGTATCTTTTTGTCTTTGATGTGACAGCAACAGCAATAGCATCAGGATATCTGCCAATCGTGTGCCACGTTCTTCAGGAAAATTTGCATCGGTAAGAATGTGTTTCTGATCTCACAGAGTTGTATATACTTCTAAGCTGTATCTAAATATTGTCATTAAAATATGAAACATTAAAACTTGCAAATGTTGTGACTCACAAACTCCTACCAATTAACTGCATTAGAAAATCACTGATAACTTCATCTTACATTCAGTTGTTATTTTTAAGCAGGTGAAACTAACTTACTGCAAACTGTTTCCAGTTACTGTTCAGTGGGAAATATCATGACACTGTTTTGAAGGTAGGGATCACTTTCCTTATCAATTTCCCCTTTTCACATGCACTCACCAGTTGGTTTTATTTCTACTTTGAACAATCTGAAATGGCCTCATACAGAGCTGAAGTTGTTAGGGTGGGGGCCGGGAGGAACAACTTGAAGTCTGTGATTATTTATCCAATTATTGCTGAGTGTATTAAAATAGTAGCACAGTAGCGCAGTTAGATTCTACAGTTTGGCCATGTATTTCAAGATCATGACCTTTAGTAATAAAATATGTCACACGGCTTGATTCATAAGACAGAGTAACCTGTAATGAGGCTGAGAGGAAGCGATGACTGGGTCATGTCACGAGGCATCTTAGGTGGAGGGGCAATATGTCACAAAGCTTCTTTCATAACATATGATAGAATAACCTGCAATGAGATACCAAGTGTTGTAAATTACAAAGCATCTTTGTTTACGAGAGACAGATTCACCTGTAATTAGATGGCAACTGTGATGCGAGGCTTCTTTCATAAGGAGGGAGAGAGTCACCTGTAATGGGGTAGTAACTGGGGGTCTATATTAAAATTGCAAAAGCTTACTTTCACGAATACAAAGTAATCGACACATAAATGTCAAAATCCAAAAACAGTGAAGGATGAAAAAAACGAAAATGGCAATGTCAAACGTATTCCCGGAAGCAACAGCACCATACAGGTAAGGTAAACCTAACGTAACAAACCTAAGGCAAAACACTTTTTAAAACATTTTTGCAGGGGGCTGGCCAAAAAAAAGGCCGTTCGACATTCCAAATTTGCTTTTTTCACTCTTCGCTATTTTAGGGCTTCAACATTTATGTGTCGATAAATGTGGATTATAGACCCTAGTAACTGTGGTATATTACAAAGCTTCTTTTTAAGGAGTGACAGGCTCACCTGTAATGGGATAGTAACTGTGGTACATTACAAGGATTCTTTCATAAGGAGTGACAGGCTCACCTGTAATGGGGTAGTAACTGGTATATTACAAGGCTTCTTTCATAGGAATAGATGGATTCACCTGTAATTGGGAACTCGCTGTGGTACATTAGAAGGCTTCTTTCATAATGTGTGAGAGACTCACCTGTAATGAGGCTCAGAGGTGGTAATAACTGTTTGTTGCTTTAGGCAAGTATGCAACATAAGAAAGAAATAGAAAGCGTGAGGCGGAGCCTAGATGGCCAACTGATAGCAGCACTTTTTCAGAGCTCCACAGAAATAGTTTAAAAAACATGAAAATAATTAATTTTATCTGTCAAAAACTACAAAACTTGAAGGATAAACATCAGATCTGCTAGTATATCAACTTTGAAGAATCTTTTTTGTGATTTTCCTGTCAAACCTACTTGGAGAAAAATCTTGTTGTGTGGAAATGAGTACCAACTCTGAGACTACACTGAGAAAGGAGATGCATCTGATGACTTCCACTCTACAAGAATTGTGCTTGAAAATGGATGGCTTCAAAGGTAACCTAGAAAAATTAAAGGAAAGCTGTCAAAAACAAACTGATATTTTTAAAGAACTTCTCCAACAACAAGAAACTAAAATAACAGAAATCAAAACTTCACTATGTGACATGGAGGGGAGGTTAAAGGAGGAAGAAAATCATAGTGAATTCCTGTCACAACAAAACAACTGGCTTATCAACAAGACAGATGATTTGGAAAACAGAGAAAGGAGAACAAACATCAGAATATTTGGACTTCCAGAGGAGACTGAAGGTGAGGACATTATCTTATTCTTAAATTCATGGCTGCCTGAAATACTAGACTTAAAAGAAGGGTTCTCCAGTGGTGTAAAAAGACCCCATAGAGCCATAGGAAAGCCAGTTCCCTCCTGTCCTACTGTACTTGGAAAGCTTTTTTCGGTGTTCTCCTACTGTACCTGTCAGATCAATAGTAGTAAAGTTATCTTATATAGATAAAGATCTGGCTGTCAAATCTGCTTGGAGGAGAAGTCCATTAAAATACAAACAAAGTCAAATCAGATTTGACAATGACTATTGTACCAGAGTATTGGAAGGAAAAAAACTGGCCACTGGTGATGTATTGGTTAGTTCTGTCACCTCACAGCAAGAGGTTCTCCGGTTCGATTCTCGGCTGGGGTGCATTCTTTGTGGAGTCTGCATATCCTTCCTACATTCGTGCAGGTTCTCTCTGGGTGCTCCAGTTTCTTCACACATTCCAAAGACATGCAATATGTGGATTGGATACTCTATATTGGCCCAAGGTGTGAGTATGTGCATGTGAGTGTGTGGTGCACCCTCTAAGGAGGGTTGGGCCTCAAGCTAGCAACCCAATCCCATAAAACCTGCACCTGCTATGAAAACAAGTGCTGAAGGGCACTAGTTGCCCGATATGCTGAAGAGCCCTGGAGCAAATCCAGGATGTCAATATTATGTCATTATGATATGTTTTTTACACACAAACCTGATGAAGTATTTATTTGGTATGAAAGCAATCTTTGTTAAAAGTGTTTCAGTTTTTAAATACTAATATTTATAAATGAAGTATTTATCTGGTACGAAAGCAATCTCTGTTAAAAGTGTTTCAGTTTATAAATTACTAATATTTATTCTGATAGATATTTAGTGGTAGATCTTTTTGCCAGTTAATTAGTCATTTTGTTAGTGAGTTGATTTCTTAATTAATACAGTTTGGATTAGTAGGTTAGCCTTAATAAGCTGTTCTTATATTATATATTTTAATTTCTCTCTAGCTTTTAAGTTTCAGTTCTAAGGTAGCACAGTCTCAGTTTACACTATGGTGTTAAGTGGAAGGGGGACTTGGTTAAAGGAATGAGTTTAATGTTTTTATTGCTCTTAACAGAACCATCCTCTGTACCCATTCCTTGCTCCAAATAACCTGATTACAAATAAATTAATGAACGTCTTTAATGCTTTTCATTACACTCAACTAGAATTGCTTGTTTGTGTGTTTCGGTAAAGGATATTCCATTTTTAACTCAACTGTGGACTACTTACTATTTTATTATTTTGTAGTACATATTTTAAAGTTTGAATTTTATTTGCGCGTTTTTGCGCAAAGCGCTGCATCGGGCAGTGCCGCTTAATCAGGTTTAAACTATTCCCGGCTCCACAAAGTCTGCTCTTGACTTTTTCCCTTAGAACTGTTCCAAATCACAAAATAAGCACTCTATTTTCCTTCTAAAACCCAGCAGTATCTAGGATAATTGTCTTATAATTAAGCACTGATAAACTAAAGCACTACACCCTCTTATACTCCCTTTAAGTACCCTATTGGTCCTTTTTGATCAAGTCATAAAGTAATTCCTTATACTATTCTGGCATGTCCAAAAGTCAGTTTCAGATTTACTCTCCAGTCCAGTTGGTGAATATGGGAATATTGAGGCAATGTTACAACTGCCTTATGTACACAGACCACCCTCTCCTCTTCCCAACAAGCTCAAATATATGTGAGAGATGCAACTATATAGCCAATCCTGAGGCTGATCTCTCTCAACATAGTACTGGCATGGTCAGTCTAGAGGAGAAGGTAATCACATACACCACAAATTCAGTCTCACATAGACCTATTGCAACAGCAAACCAAACACATAAACACACAAAAACATACTCGGAGGCTCTAAATAAAAATCTGCCCAAGCAACAGAGACCTCCAAAGCAGACATCCAAGCAACTGCCACCCCACACCAATACCCACATATCACATAGTTCACAAAGTCAGTGTGCCACACAGTCACAGCCCTTAAGGCTAAACAACACACCTAATACACTTGTAATAGGTGACTCTATTGTCAGACACACTGACGTCCCTCTCACCAGGCTGAACAAGGAGAAGGTCACTGTAAGCTGCCTGTCGGGTGCCAGGATCCGCCACATAACACAAGCACTCAGGTCACTCCAAAGCAAGAACAAATATGACTCCATCATTGTCCATGCTGGTGTGAATGACCTGAGATGTACCTCCCTGGATTACATGAAAAGAGACATAGAGGAGCTCTCTGATCATGTGGCCCAGGCCGGTATGACCCTGACCTTGAGTAGGATCTTACCCTCACCAAGAATGATACCACAGTATAAAGACAAAATGATCAATTTCAACAATTGGCTAAAGTATTGGTGTCACTCAAAGGGGACCCAGTGTCTGTCAGCCTGGGATGACATGCTTGACAAGCCACGTTGCTTTGCTAGGGACGGCTTGCACCTGTCACCTCTGGGTTTTCGAATACTGACCAAGACTCTTGCCACCCCCATAGTGCCTTTTTTAGGCAAGGCTCAAAAGACAAACCCACCTCCTTAGACAACACAAGGAAAAAGAAACTAAGGGTAATGCTGCTCAATGCCAGAAGTTTAAACCTCAAGATGCATGCACTCGAGGCTCTCCTCAGTATGGAGAATATCGATATCTGTGCAGTAACAGAAACCTGATTCAAGGCTCCCGAGAGCACCCCAGCACTACCAGGCTATATCTCATACCATGCTTTTCGGCCCCAAAACTCAGACCAAACCACAACAGGAGGAGGAGTATCCATATTCATCAAAGATACCCATACCTCCAGGCTAGTGGCACTGCACGAAGCATCTGAGACCATCCATGTGCAACTAACAGTGGGCAAAACTGCCTTCCAGTTTGTAGCCTGCTACAGACCACCCTCCCAAACTCAGGAACCCCACTCAGCTTTCCTGAAGACACTGGAGAATATGAAGGTCTCTCCAAACACCATTATATTGGGTGACTTTAACTACCCAAACATAGACTGGGAACACTACTCAAGCCCCAACACCCTAGCCCAACGGCTCCTAGAATTTATAAACTCAAATGCTATGGAACAACTGGTAACCACTCCCACAAGAGGGGAAAACATATTGGACCTGATCATCACCAACATGGGGACTCTATGTTCCATACAAGAGGTATACCCCTCATTGGTAAGATCTGACCATAATTTAATCACTATGGACATCCATATCCCGTCCCCACCCCCAGCAAAGGAAACCACGGTCAAAAACTTCTCAAATCAAGCTTCCCACTTCTCAAAACTGAGGTGGAATCCTTCAGAGCCCCAGGGCCAGCGAAAAATACGGCCCAAACCGCAGAATCCTTTACAAACGCATTCTATGGATACCTACAGGAATGCGTGGACCATGCTATCCCAAATAAAACCAAGCCACACTCCTCCAAAGGCAGGAGACCTGTCTGGTGGACCCCAGCCATAAATAAGCTGTACAACAGAAGGAGGAAGCTACTACATGATAGAACAAAATCCCTGAAAGGGAAGGCAACTCTGATCAGTACTAGCAAGAAACTATGATCCCTCATAAAATCATCTAAGGCTAGCTTCGAAAGAAAAATTGCACAAGACGCTAAAGATAATCACAAGGCTTTCTTTAGTTATGTCAGAAACCTGGGTGGAAACTCCCAGATATGCTCTGAGTTAGTGCAAAATGACAAAAAATACACTGAACCCACAGACATTGCCAACATCCTGGCAGACAGGTTCAGTGCAAACCCCCAAATGAGCAAATGACTATCCCAACAGAGTGTAGCCTCCCTGACATCACAGATGAACAGGTGAGAGCTGCCCTCTCCAAAGCAAAAAACACAGCATCAATGGGACCGGACGGTGTCCTGGGCTGCGTTTTACATGAGCTCCAAGAAGAACTGAACCCTCACTTAAAATCACTGTTCAGTCTCAGCCTTGCAACAGGATATGTACCTAAAGAATGGCATACAGCAACAGTGGTCCCACTCCATAAAGGTGGTGCCACAACGGACCCTGGTAACTATCGCCCTATAAGCCTAACTAGCCTGGTCTGCAAAGCTATGGAGTGTATCATCATGGAACTCATAAACAAAGACATTGGGAACCTCCAAACACTGGATCCTACCCAATTTGGCTTTGTTAAGGGCAGATCTTGCCTCTTGAACCTGGTCAATTTCTTTGAAACAGTCACCAAGGCCATAGACGAAGGAAGGTAGTCCACACAGCCTACCTTGACCTTGCAAAAGCCTTTGACACAATACCCCACTCGGGCATCATAAATAAGCTCACCAGCTTAAATATCAACCCCTATGTTACAAGATGGGTTGCAAACTGTCTTAGGGATAGAACCCACATGGTCAGAATTGCAGGTGCCATGTCAGACTCTAAACCAGTTACAAGTGGCATTCCACAAGGCTCAGTCCTGGGACCTCTCTTGTTCGGTATATATTTCTCTGAGGTACAGGCTAACACAGGAGGACTATCGCTGATAAAGTTTGTAGATGACTGCAAACTGGGGGCCATAATCGACTCGCCGGCTGACATAAGCATCCTCCAAAAAGGTCTCACAGAGACGGATAACTGGTGCCAGAGCCATGGCCTAAAGCTAAATGCCAAAAAGTGCATAGTCATCCCCTTTGGGAAAAACAAAGTGCCCACAAATTACCACATAGGTGGTAATCCATTAAGTACGGAAGAAGTAATTAGGGATTTGGGGACCCAAGCAGATTGCAATCTCTCCTTTGACAATCACATTGCCAAAGTGGTTAGAAAGACATTCTATATAGCCCACCTTATCACGAAGGAGTTCACATCTAGATCAAGAGAGGTCATTGTGCCCCTCTACTCATCACTCATCAGGCCCATAATTGAATACAATGCCCCATTTGGGATGTACCTTACCCGACACCTGCTACAACTAGAAAGACCCCAAAAGTACCTCACCAAGAGGATCAAGGGACTCAAACAGATGCCCTATGCAGTTAGGCTAAAGAAACTCCAGCTCTACTCAGTTGCTTACCGCCTACTCAGAGGCGATCTGTGCCTGACGTATAAAGCCATGTCCAACCCAGAATTAATGGACATGCTCCACCTCAAGAAATCCAAATCCATCAGAACTACATGCTCCAGTGACTTAAACCTCAGCAAAGAAATAAATAGAACATGCTGGAGGGACAGATTCATATCCCAGAGGCTCCCCTCACTCTGGAACAAAATCCCAATCCATGTCAGACAGAGCCCCTCAATGACCCTCTTCAAGAAGAATCTTGACGTTTGGATGGGAGATTGTAAATTTACCCCTGGGATCTCTTCTGTGTCACTGCTAGACAGAGGCACTGTAAACTAACCTTAAATGGGCTATCTTCTGTGACCTACTATACAGAGGCACAGTCAACTAATCTAAGAAGGGTGGCGAAAGCCAAACACACTCTGGCTAGGCTTGTAAATGCCCTAGGGCAGATAGCCTAGTATCAACCTATGAACCTATTAGTGAACTAGGTGCATAACATATTTCAAGGAGTGAACTTTATACCCTCCACACTGAAGTTTCTGCTTGATTTGTTTTTGACCCAGTATAGGTTGTATATTGGGTTTTCTGAGACTTCGAGGGATACCATGGATTTTTCCTTTTGCAACCTCCACACCTCCACTCACCATGCTAGTTTAGTTCAGTATGCAGATGACTCAACAGTAATATGTGCAGCCTCAAAAATAAATAAGTTGTAAGACATTACCAAAACATCTTTCTTTTCTGTAGAAACCTGGCTTAAAGAATCAAACCTCCTACTCAACCTCAAGAAAACTAAGTTGATGCTTTTTACCTCAAATTTGCCAAATTCAAAAGCAATCTTTCACCATAAAGTCAGCAAATAATACTGTCATTGAAACTGTAACTGACAGTAAACTTCTAGGTGTTATGATAGTAATAATCTGAAATATGACCAGCATATACTACATACCATTAAATGTACACCAGAAGCCGCCACCTTCTTATTGCCTACTCTCTTATATGCTGTTCCTATCCTAACAAACTTAAACAATACTCAAAGAAAGAAACGTGCCTCCTCCTACATTAAAATAGTTACATTTGTCAGCAGTCTCCCTCATAGGACCCACTGTTGTCTTAGCTTAAAGCAATTAAACTGGCTTGAACTACACAACTACCTAACAATTTCTGCTGCCTGTACAATCCACTAAGTTGCACATGGGCTTTCTCTTTAATAGATTCCAACTCTGTAAAATCTTAGAATGTATAAATGTAACTACTGTTTGTGTATAAATGTAAATAGAAATGTAACTACTGTGTGTTTAACTGCAAATTAGTATAATGCAATATAAGCAAATAGAGCTTTTTTTTCCTGGGCCTCTGGTGAAAATGGATATTAACCAGTTAGACTTTCCCTGTAAATAAAGACAGAAAAAATAATTAATTTTAATGATTCCATAGCCATGGGTGCCAGAACCATAGATCCAGAGGGAGGGTGAGCCCCCACTTTTACAGCTGCAAGACCTGTAGGAAAAAATGAATGAAGTGGTGTTTTCACGCTAACGTGGATTTGCATGCAGAAGTTATACTAACTAAACTAGCTGTTCTACTAACTAAACTAGCTGTTCTTGTTCTCTTATTGCTCTGTGTTACAGGAGTTATGCTGCCACTCTGCTGCCAGAGCAAGAGTCATGCCGGTAACGATCCCATGTGTGTGTGTGTGTGTGTGTGTGTGTGTGTGTGTGTGTGTGTGTATGTATGTATGTAAAATGCCCCAGTTAGGTATACCTGGTGGTTAGTGTTACTCAGGCTCAAACAAGACCCTGAATTCTCTACCCACACCACCACTTGTGATTCAGGGAGTTGAGTCCATAGCTCTCCACTGTCCAGATTTTCACAGAATATTTGGCTCATACTTTTAGTCTGTTCCTCTTAAAATTTGTGGTTTTCTGGCAAACCTGTGAGAACTGAATTCACTAAATAATTATAGCCCTTTAAGTTTCAGTCATCCTATCTTTCAGGAAACACATAGTAACACAAAACACTTTATTTTAGCAACTTTCTAAGATTATACTAGAAATATTTAAAATGTGTCCCTGGTTTTGGGCCTTTGCCCCCCCCCCCGAATAAATTTTGGCTTTTTCCAGATTTCATGTGCTGCGAAGCTGAAAGATTTAGTTGAGCGTCAAGTGGATTTTACAAGGAGCTGAGAGCTTCAGGGGAAGAGAAGTTTAGTTCTGTTATGCTAAGTCACTTGCATTGTTAGTAGTACAACAGGTAGTGTTTTTGCTTTTGATGCACAAGTCTGTGGGTTCTACTCCCACAGTATGCATATGGATCACTGACACTGTACTGTGTTGTACTTTAAAGGGAGTGGATGCTGCAGTCCTATGAATATCCTCCTTTGGAGGAATTACCTAGCAACTATGTTTCTGTTATCAGTTTACCATCCATTCCCCATTGCAAAATTACTAGCCTATCATTTTTAATGTAGCATAGGCAATTTATTCTTCAAGGGCAACAGGCACTTTATTTGTAGATGAAACAATGAAAAATAAAGTTGCTTGCTAGCAGCAACCTCTTCATTAGTTACAGATCTCTCTAATGTGGAATTATTTAGATGACTTAGTTCTGCAGAGATTTTGCATATTTCATATGGAATTGGTGGATTGTAATGACAGAAGTTTGAGTGGCCTTTTATGCTTAAAATTTTCTGAAATGGTAGTTTTGTCATTATTGGTTCATACATTTTGTTTCATTGCTTACTAGAAGACTGTTCCAAACTACAAATTTAAAACACATTCTAACAAGTGGTGCTGTATTATACAAGGAATATAATTTAATACAATCAGGAAGGTGAATCAAAGAATACATATATGTACGCTTGCTCACAGGATGCAGGAGATCAAAACAGTCACCCATGGAGTCCCCAGAGTTCAGTGCTGAGAGTTTTCTGTTTGGCATATACATCTCAAAAGTAGAAGGAAATACCAAAGGGCTTTGTTTGACTAAATTTATGATGACTACAAGCTAGGAGCAGTTATTGAATTCCCAAATGACTTAGCCATCATGCAGGAAGGTTTGTCCCAAACAATAACTGTGCCAGAATCATGAATTGAAACTAAACTCCACGAAATACATTATCATATCCTTTGGGAAGTCATCTACTCCAGGGAACTGCCAAACTGACAATGCCCCCTGAGAACTGACCCAATTGTTTGGCATTTGGGAATGTGTGTGTACAGTGACCTAACTTTTGACCAACATGTGCCCAGAGTCATAAGAAAGTCTTTCTATATTGCACAGCTTATCAATGAATTGATTTTGACTAGATCTAGTGATGCTATTTTCCCGCTTTACTAAGCCCTCATTAGAGCAATCATTTTGTATAATGCCCACTTTGGCATGTATCTGTCCAGACCAATGTACCAATCAGAATACCCACAAAGATACCTTACTAAAAGGATACAAGTCCTAAACAACAGATCTTGCAAGGACCACTTCAAAGATTTATCACTATACTCAGTGTCCTACAGAGTGCTCAGAGGTGACATGTCTGACATACAAAGCATCCTCCGACCTAATAAAGATGGACCTTCTGAATATCAGCAAATCAAATGGCATTAGAAATACTCATTCCAGGTATCTAAACTGAACATTGTGGAGATACGTATCTATCACATAGGCTGCCACTGTTCCAGAACAGACTATCCATTCAAGTAAAACAAAGCTCAGCCCTGTCCATATTCAAATGCAACTTGGATCTAAGGATGGGTAATAGAAAATGTACTCCAGGATTGCCCCTCATGCCACTAATGGATAAAGGCAGTTCCTAATGCTGCATCCCTTACATGGGTCCCCTCAAATTATCTATAGCATGATCACATTTATTCTCACTAGAGCTAATATAAAATTATCAGCCATGGGATAGGTAAGACCAACCAGGAAATGTTAATTCAAGCACCAAAAGGAAATTGGCTAAGCATAAAATGTCCTCCAAGTGAATCTATGTTGAGGCAGTAAATAGTTTGAAAAAAATTGCCCTTTTTAGATCACTAAGTGCCCCTCTCATCCCCCCCCCCCCCCAGTCTTCAACAGCTTCTGGTGCCTCTGTTCATAGCACTTATCAAAGAGAGCAGAGAAAGTTCCCTGATGTCCTCATCAACTTTTCCCTAGTAGCATAAATACCACCTTGAGTCTGCCCTGAAAAGAGACTACTAGGGAAGAGGGACTAACCAGATCTTCTCTGAAGAGAGGCCATTAGCCTAGGGAGGTAATGCCATCAACAAAGGATGAATAAAAATAAAATTGGGCCTCCCTTGAAAAAAAGGCTACTAGTCTTTTGGGACCAATCTGGATGAATGAAAATAAAATTTAGAGACTGGAAATTAAGATTAATTAGGAAAAGAGTGTGACACATTAGCAGATTTTGCACTGGTGGCACTTATAAAAAATCACAAGACTGGAATGGTACCAAGTGTGATCCTGTCTTTTGATCTAATTTTATCCAGACACTATACAGAAATTTGGTAGGAGACACTGGAATGCAGGGAGTGATTCCATAAACTGGATAAATAATGTGTTAATTATATCATTCAAGTTATTGTTAAATCCTCAATCAGAAGGTTAAGATACTTTTCAAGAATACCTTGCCACAGAGACAAAAAAGGCCATATTTTGCCAGGAATGGGGTGGGAGTGGGAAACAACATATATGTGTGACATCTGAACCAAAAGTCCTTGGATCACTACAGAGAAGCCTCTGTATGTATATATTCTTAGTGAGAGAGGAAGAGAGAAGAAATGGGCCATTCAGCAGTTTGTCTTAAAACACAAATGTAATGCAAAAAGACATCTTTCAGGATAAAAATAATTGGGAAGAAGAAAGCTTTAATTTGAAAAGGGTGATGTAAGGATCACTCAAGGAACATTTTTTCACAGAAGTGGTAATTGATACAAATAACAGACTTGAGCTCCAGTTTGAATTTTTTCTCAACTCTCCCACCATTTTCTTGTTGTGGTTGTGGTTCACAAAGGTTATGTCTCTGGAAGTTAGGTTACCATATGGGGCAGAAGCCAAAGTCCATCCCTCCTCCCCTCTGTCATTGCTGTTGTCTGTTGTGTAACCTACTTAAGCACTTTCCCACCCATTGTTTTCCATATATATCCATAATACTAAGTGCTCGCTCAACAAAACAGTGTTGAACTTGAGTAAACCCCCCTTACTACAAATTGTCTTCTGCTCATTTTTCCAGAGATTCCATCTGATGGGCACCTTCACCACACTCTGAGGAGGTCCTGAGTTAATCCTGTTCCACCCTTGGCAAATAAGAGATTTATTTTATTGTTCTGCACCTCAGTTAACTGTTTCTGCTACTGCTTAATTTTTGCTTTGTTTGTTGATTTTGCCCTAAAAATCATTCTAAAGGATCCTAATACTTGTAATTGCCTTGTCAAAGTAGTTTAAGTTTTGTTGTAGCACCACACTTGCATTCACTCTTTCTTGGTTTTATTTCATCAAAAGGTTACCAATGCCCTGTACAGACAGAAATGCCAAGAAAGTCAATTTTATCTATAAAACTTCTCTTAACACTGAAACCTGTAATTTTGTCTGGCTAAAACAAAACCATTGTGCAGAGACAAGCTCAGAGTAGCTAGTTAGTATATTAAACAGCACTGCTATCAAATCTTAGCATGATCTAACCTGGTGTAATACCAAACCCTAGAGATCACCCAAGGAGAACTCTGTATAACCCAGTCCATGACCTACAATAGCCCACCCAAATACAGGTCCAGACAACATGGATATGCAATTTTCAAATGTCTCAGTGGCCAGCTTGGAAGATATGATCATCCTGAGACAATGTAGCAACTGTCTCATGTTCACAGGCAATCATTTAATCCTTAAAAAAAAAAACACAGTATGCAAGAGATGCACATACACAATTTCACTGGCAGCAAAAATCTTGCATACAACCAAGGTTGTTAGGAACACACTACATCCACTAAACATAGTGTCCACCACACACATAGACCAACCTATGCTCAACTACTGAAAAGCAATCTTCTAAAACCTCAAAGACCTCCTAAGCATATAAACAGAAATGCCTTTCCTCAGCAATCTCTAAAGTACTCACCAAAAGCAACACCAAACACCACACATATGCCTACACCCAGTGGAGGCCTAAGATCAAAGCCTATAAAGCAAACCAACACATTACCCAGGACTCTTGTCATAGGGGACTCCATTAAATGACACACAGATCAAGGACTCTTGTCATAGGGGACTCCATTAAATGGCACGCAGATGCCTCACTCACCAGACTGAACAAGGAGAAGATAATGGTTAGTTGCTATGGAGACAGGATCTGCCAAGTTGCACAAACTCAAGTCACTACACCACAGGCATGAGTATTATTCTATCATAATCCATGCTGGCGTTAATGACCTGAGACATAATTCCCTGGACTATAAGAAGAGAGATATTGTTGATCTCTCTGAATATGTGTCTCAGGTGGATATGCACCTTGCATTGAGCAGCATTCTACCTTCACCAAGAATAATGCAATAGCAGGAATAAGATGATTGACTTCAATAATTGACTTCATTTCTTGTGTTTTTCCAGGGGGATTCTATATTTATCAGCATGGAAGAACATACCGTGTCACTCTGCAAAGGAAGGTCTGCACCTATCTTCCCTAGGCTTCTGAATATTGGCTAAAACTTTATCCACCCCTTTAGAGATTTTTTTAGGCAATGCCAAATTGACATACCTACTGACATAACAAATAAAATCGAAAGAAACCTGAAGGTTTTCCTGGTCAGTGCCAGGAGCCTAAACATGGAACTCCACACCCTACAAGCTTTCCTCACTCTGGAAGATATAAACATCTCTGCTGTTACCAAGACTTGATTTACATCCACAGAAAGTACTCAGGCAGTGCAAGGCTTCAGTAACTTCCAAACATTTAGGCCATCCACTGCACAGACAGGGACAAAATGTGGAGGGATCTCAATCTATGTTAACAACAAGCATAACTCTACGTTGGATAAACTGGACCATACCGTCGAAATTCTCTATGTCCACATCAGCATTGACAAAGTCCCATACTACACCCTAGCAAACTTTACGTCACCTTCTGTGTCCCTAGAATCCCATTGCTTGTACCTAGACCTACTGGAGATACTCACCATTAAACCAAATACCCTATTCATGAGAGACTTTAACTTCCCCTGTATAGACTGGGAAATATACACTGCTTCATACTCCAAGGCACAACAATTTATGGGCTTTATTAACATGAATACCCTTGACCAGATAGTGTGCACACCCACCAGAGGGTCAAACATATTGGACCTGGTACTCACCAATATGGGAAGAGCTCTGCACCCCACCCAGTGTCATGTCCTTACTGGTGAAGTCGGACCATAAACCTGTCTCCTTCAAAATAAAAATAAACTGAGTAACCCCAGCAAACCCTGTAACCCTTTCTTTAGTTATGTTAGGAACCTGGGTGGGAATTCCCAGATATGCTCAGAATTAGTCCAAAATGACAAAAAATACACCGAACCCACAGACATTGCCAACATCCTAGCTGACAGGTTCAGTGCAAACTTCTCCCCCCCCCTCCCTACCAAAAGGGCAAATATCTAACCCAGCAGAATGCTGCCCCCCCTGACATCTCAGATGCTCAGGAAAGAGCCGCCCTCTCCAAAGCAAAAAACACAGCTTCAATGGGACCACACGGTGTCTCGGGCTGCGTCCTACATGAACTCCAAGAAGAGCTAAACCCAAACATAAAACTACTGTTCAATCTCAGCCTTACTACAGGATATGTACCCAAAGAGTGGCGTACAGCAACAGTGGTCCCTCTCCACAAAGGTGGTGCCTCAACGGATCCTGGAAACTATCGCCCCATAAGCCTGACTAGCTTGGTTTTGAAAGCTATGGAAAGGATCATCATGGACCTCATAAATAAAGATATTGGGGACCTACAGACACTGGATCCTACCCAGTTCGGCTTTGTTAAGGGCAGATCCTGCCTCTTAAACCTGGTTGATTTCTTTGAAACAGTCACCAAGGCCATTGACGAGGGGAAGGTGGTTCACACAGCCTACCTGGACCTTGCAAAAGCCTTTGATACAATACCCCACTCGGGCATTATAGATAAGCTCACCAGCTTAAATATAAACCCCTATGTCACTAGATGGGTTGCAAACTGGCTCAAGGACAGAACCCACATGGTTAGAATTGCTCAAGCCATGTCAGACTCCAAACCAGTTACAAGTGGCATCCCACAAGGCTCAGTCCTGGGACCTCTCTTGTTCGGTATATATTTCTCGGAGGTACAGGCCAACACGGAAGGACTGTGGCTGACCAAGTTTGCAGATGACTGCAAACTGGGCACCATAATCGACTCTCCAGCTGACACAAGCATCCTCCAAAAGGGCCTCATAGAAACAGACAACTGGTGCCAGAGCCATGGCCTCAAGCTAAATGCCAAAAAGTGTATAGTCATCCCCTTTGGCAAAAACAAAGTGCCCACAAATTACCACATAGGTGGTAATCCAGTAAGTACAGAAGAAGTAATTAGGGACCTGGGGACCCAAGTTGATAGCAATCTCTCATTTGACAACCACGTGGCCAAAGTGGTTAGAAAAACATTTTATATAGCCCACCTAATCATGAAGGGAGTCACATCTAGATCAGGGGAGGTCATCGTGCCTCTTTACTCATCCCTCATCAGGCCCATAATTGAGTACAATGCTCCTTTTGGGATGTACCTTACCAGACACCTGCAGCAACTGGAAAGACCCCAAAAGTACCTCACCAAGAGGATCAAAGGGCTCAAGCAGATGCCATATGCTGTCCAGTTAAAGAAACTCCAGCTCTACTCAGTGGCATACCGCCTGCTCAGAGGCGATCTGTGCCTGACGTATAAAGCCATGTCCAACCCGGAATTAATGGACATGCTGCACCTAAGAAAATCCAAATCCCATTGAGCTACACGCTCGAGAGACTTGAACCTCAGCACTGAAATAAATAGGACATGCTGGTGGGACAGATTCATAACCCATTGGCTCCCTTCACTCTGGAATAAAATCCCAGTCCAGGTTAGGCAGAGTCCCTCATTGACTCCCTTCAAGAGGAATCTTAATGAGTGGATGGGAGATCGTAGGTTTACCCTGGGTATCACTTCTGTGTCACTGTTAGACAGAGGCACAGTATACTAACCTCGAAAAAGGGCATAGCAAAATTAATTTAAAATGGGTGGCAAAAGCCAAACACACTCTGGCTAGGCTTATAAATGCCCTAGGGCAGATAGCCTAGTATGAACCTATAACCTATGAACAGTTAGGAACTATTTCAAATTAAACTAACCTATTAAGCAATAGTTTAGCAAAATTCAATGCCCCTACCAACCCCAAGTTTACAACACGTTATGTGGAATTGTTTACAGAAACCCTATACAACCATGTAAATGGTTGTATAGAGGCTGCTGTACCTACCAGAAGTAAGCCCAAACAAACTCTAAAAGCTAACCACACTGGTGGAATCCTAACCTTAACTGGGTGTATAACAAAAGGAAAAAAGTTATGGCTAAAGTCAAGAAGAGCAACTCCCATAATAATAGAAGCTTTCTAATTAAACTAAACAAGAAAGTAAGAGGACTAATTAAGTCCAGCAAAGCTAATTACAAGGTCAAGACAGCCTCACAGGTTAACAGCAACCACAATACCTTCTACAGCTATGTCCAAAACCTCGAATGCAGGACACATTAGTGTGCTGAACTGGTGGCCAGTGGTACCATCTTCACTGAGCAGAGTGATATACTGAATTTGCTGGCTGACAAATTCAGCTCATACTTCACCTCCCGCTCCCCCCTACCTCCCCCATGAAATACTTACTAGCATAACCCCCAACTATTAACAGGGACCAGGTCCTGCTGAAGCTTGCTAATGCCAAAAATAAGCTCAGAAGGTCCTGACAATATCCCAGGATGCCTGCTAAGTAGCTTGAAGCATGACATATCAGGGCCACTTGAGTCACTTTTCAATTATAGCCTCAAAGCAGGCTTTGTAGCATGAGAATGGATGACTACAATGGTCATCCCAGTTCACAAGGGTGGACCATCAATTGACCTCAGAAACTACAGACCCAGTAGTCTGACTAGTATCTAAAGCTATAGAATGAAATATCATGAAAATGATCAATAAAGACACAAGCCAGTTTCAGATACTGGACCCAACCCAGTTTGGCTTTTTCAAGGGAAGATCATGTCTACTAAATCTGGTGGACTTCTTTGAGCAGGTCGCCAAGGGAATGAATGAGGGGAAAACAATGTGTACCACCTACCTGGACCGGACAAAGGCATTCGATAAAATATCCCATTGGGTATAGTTGATCAACTCACCAAACTGGGCATAAAGCCTACATAACTTGCTGGTTTCCCAGCTGGCTGACAGACAGGACCCAGGAAGTAAGGACTGGTGATACCACCTCCACTAAAAGACTGGTCAGCAGCTAGGTACCTCAAAGCTGTGTCCTGGGATCACTCCTATTTGGCATCTACTTTTTAGAGGTAAAGGCTAATGTCAAGGATGACTGTAAATTGGGAGCTATTATAGATTCCCCCCATGACACAAACATCATATAAGAGGATTTAACACAGACAAATGACTGGTGCCAAAGTCACAGACTAAAACTCGGTGCTAAGAAATACATTATAGTGCCTTTTGGGAAAACTGCCTCCCAGGCTAATTACTCCATTGATAAGACACCCCTAAGAATTGACCTGGTACTCAGGGAATTAGAAACATATGTAGACAGTAATCTGGCCTTGGACCAGCATGTGGCCAAGATAGTAAGAAAATCATTCTATGTTGCCCAACTTATAATTAAGGGCATCACATCCAGGTCTGAGGAAGTCATAGGGTCACTTTATTTGGCCCTTATTAGACTATAACGCCCCCTTTAGCATGTACCTGACAAGACATATACAACAGTTGGAACACCCAGAAAGGTTCCTTACCAGGAAAGTTCATGATATAAACACATTGTCCTTTATGGATTGTCTTAAAGCCCGATCTGCATTTTCCAGTTACCAAGAAGCAGACTATGCCTGGCATACAAGACATCCACGGATCCAGCTCTAATGGACCTTTTGCACATCTGCAAAATGAACAACATCAGAATCACTAGATCCAAGGATTTCAATTTTGCTTGTAACATAAATAAGATATGTTGGTGAGACAGATATGTGTCTCAGAGGATCACCATGCTCTGGAACAGGCTCCCCATACATGTAAAGCAGAGTCTTTCCCTAATGCTACTTAAGAGTAACCTTCCGCAATGGATGGAAAATCAGAGTTTCTCCCAGGGTCTGGCATAATGGTTAAGATATTTTGCCTTGACACAAGGTTCAGTAGTTTAGTAGGCTTAAAATGACCCACAAGTGCAGTTAGCCCAGTCTTAATCTGCCCTATTTAAGTGTAACTTAGACAACTGGATGGGAGACTGTAAATTTACCCCGTGGGTGTCACCTATGTCTCTCCTGTATAAGGGCAGTCGGTGCTGATTATAGACTTACACTGCAAATATAGACCATATGAGTTGGTCAATAAGGAAACAAGGGTATAACATGGCTAGGCTTATAAAGGCCCTAGACCAATATCCTAGTAACCTCCTATGAACCTATTAACCTATGTCTCTGCTTGAGAGAGGTAGACAGTAATGTCCAGACTAACATACTCCCCACCACATAACGTTTAGAAACTTCTTAACTAATATACCCCCTCCTAATAAACACCCATGATACATAGGGGCACAACTGAGCTGGATCGCACGACTAGGCTTATAAGGACCCTGGTGGTTGTTAGCCTAGCATATAACTATGAACTTATGAACCTATGAACGTTTTTGAGAGGCACTTTGAGCAAATATGGTGACAATGTTGTAGAGACTATAAGACAATTATAATCAAGGCAAAGGTGAAGTAGAAACTGTGGGTCTTGCAGCTGTTGGGAAATGGAAGATAAATGAAGTGTGTTATTTTCTTGCTGTGCCTGTTTCTACACATCTGTCTAGTGTTTCATCATGAGGTACTTACTGTGACATTAGCACTCATAAATTTACTTTTTGCTTTCATATTTTTACACATTTCACTCCTTCATTGTGGTTGCTCACCTATTCTGTTTACTCAGCTTTTTGGTTGGGAACAGTGTCTCTCTTTTACGTCTTTCTCATATATGCTCTTTGTGGCCCTCGTTTGGTTTACCTTTTAATCTACTGACCCACTTTATCACCACGGCAGCTGAGCCCCTTACTGATTGCCACCTACATCCAGTATTAGCGTGACTTTTCAGTTCATACATTCTAGTTTCACAGCTTCTCTATTAAAGATAGCAGGAACTACAGCATGTGACCGACTAAAATTATTTTTGAGTACCATGTCCAGCAAAGGGCATTAATTTCATTTGATATGAAGGCCCCTGACTCATGTATAAATTCATGAAACATCTCCATGCCTACATCTTGAGGAATTACATTGAATAAATTGACAGCGTCTATAGTAACAAAAGCCAAGTTGGGACTATATTTAACTTCTCTCAGTTTAACCAAAAAGGCCCAAGGGATTTATTCATAGGGATTCATGAGTCAGAGGCCTTCAGTTCGAACAGAATTAATGTGCTTGATGCTTTGTTGGACAAGGTACTCAAAAATAATTGTATACATTTAGACGGCCAGTGCTTCCAACAAAAGAAGAGAATGGTGATGGGCGCTAGTTGCGCCCCAGTGTTCACAAACATAGTTTTATTGCAATGGGAAAAACGTTTTGTATTTAATCAAGACAAAGTACCAACCTGGCACCTGTATGCCAGGTTTTTGGATGATATCTTTACTGCATGGGATACAAGTGAAGTGGACACTAATAAGTTCATTGATTACTTACATTCAACTACTTCTTTTTAAAGTTTATCCACCACTATAGCACAGAAAGGGTCAGTTATTTGGATGTCATGATACAGAAGGATAACAGTAAAAAATTTATACAGAGTTCCATTTTCAGAAAGGCGACGTACTCTAATAGTTTACTGCACTATAGTAGTTGTCATCCCACACATCAAAAAAGAGGAATAATAAAAGGGCAATATGTCAGGTTAGCCCGCATGATATCGGATGATGCCCCATTTCAGGTGGAAAGTATTAAGTTAAAAGATATGTTTGTAGCTAGAGATTATCCCCTTGACTTAATGTTATTTATGAAAAAGTTTGTACTAAAACAAGTCAGGGATATATTATAAGTATCTTAGTGGCGAATGGGCATCAATTAGAGGTTCAAAATCAAAGAACTGATGGGTATTCGTGTGCCTTTATTACTACTTACACCATTGAATACCCTTATATTCAAGGAATCATTAAACAAAACTGGCACATTTTTAAAGCCTTTGATCGAACGATTAATATTCTGGGTAAGGCACCTCTGTTTGTGCATCAACGAGCTAGATGCATTAAGAATTTGTTGGAAAATCATGATACACCTTTCGTGACTTTTAATAGGAAGAGATGGGGTACCTTTGAATGCGGCACGTGTTCACAGTGCCCATATATTTTGGAAGGTACAGAAGTTTTTGTGAACAAAACTTGTATAGGACAAATTTCCACTGTACATGTAAATCGCGAGGCATTGTTTATTTAGCTTTATGCAAAAAATGTTCAAGCTTTTATATTGGTAAAACTGTACATCTATTTAAGGCAAGAATTTACGAACATATCAATGACATTAAGCACAGGAGAAGTACTGATTCTTTATTTTGTCATCTTGAAGGGAACCCTGAACATGAATTTGTATTTTTTGGCATTGACACTGTTCATCAGAGCACATTGGGGGGACCATGGTGTGATTTATTATAATGTAAGGAATTGTATTGGTAATTAAAATTAAACATTATGGTCCCCCCCCCCCCCCGGGTTTAAATGAGTCTGTTTCTATAGCTAGTGTGCTTAGATTAATGTCATATCATGTGTGATTATATTTTATTTTTATTTATGTTTTTTACTGTTATGTTTTATATTCTGTATGTCATCTTTAAGTATCAGAGTGGGTACTATATCAAGTAATACCTCTTTAGGAAGGTGCGCCTTTTAGACATGTGACTTTTGGGATGGTATTTAATAGTGGGTGTGTGAAGTGTTCTATAATTCTGATGAAGTTTTGTTATATTCTTACAAAAGCGCTCAATTGTTTTGAATAAAGAGGACTGTGTGGTTATCCTTGCTAGATGTGGTGCTCTCTGCAGGTTACGTTTTAGTCTGCCTTGATGGTTCTTGTTTTCTCCTTGGTTTGAGGCAAGAGGAGTTGGTTGTGAAACTCAAGCCATTGAAGGATTTTAATAAATGAGCAGTGGTGAGAATGACAGGGTTAGTTGGCAGCAAATCTAGCAATTTTATTATATGCCAGTTCAAGCTTAGCTAAAATATTTATTTGGCGGTTAATGAGGATAGGTGCTGCATACAGAAGGGCTGGTGGAAGGTAGGCTTGTGCCAGAGAAGGTTTGGCTTCATTTGTAAGGAATTTTTTATTTCTATAGAGTAGACCAAGTTATTGGAGGGTCATTTTTATTGAGGTTTGTACATGAAGATCAAGTTTAAGTTGATAATCGATTATGGCCCCTAAGATCTTGGTATGGGGTTCGACTTTGGTAATTGTATTGTATAGTGAGCTAATAACAAAGGAGGATTTAAGCTTTGGAGGGATTTGGAGAGGAAGAGGAAAAGTTTAGTTTAGTTTGGGCTAAGAAGATGTTGGTTGCAGTTTAGGCAGTTTTCAGCTGAGTGTAAATATTCTTGTGTAAGGGTGAGAAGGTGAGGTAGAGATCAGAGGTAGAAATTATAGTGGAGTTGTCAGAGTATTAGAGAGGAGTGAATACAGGCTTGGTGGAGATTATTAGTGAAGATGTTCTCAGTTTTACCTATTAGAATTTCCCATGCTCCATTAGGTGCAGTAATGTAGCTAGGGTGGGGCAAAGGGGTTAGCTGCCCTGGGCATAGGGTATTAGAGGGCACAATCAGCCAATCCCTATGACTCTTTATTGCATACAGGCATTTAATGCTGGTGTTGCATTTGTGATGTAAACTGAAGCACCGTAGTGCTCTGTCTGTGTTAAAAAACTGTAACAGCAGCGTGCTAAGAATGTAGCAGGCAGCTGGGTACAGTTCAAAGAAGAAACATGTTGCTTTTTTGCTCTTTGACAAGAGTGAAGTGTTTTCTTTTCTTGTGTGGTTCTCACAGGGGTGCCAGATCGGGGGGACAGCACTGCGTGCAAAATCAGCTAACTATACATCTTCTGAGGTACAAAAAAGCTGGCAGCATTTTAACGCTTATTTTCAGTTCATAAGAATTCCGTTCTGATTTTATCTTTTTGTACCTACTTATCATTTTCTTTACATGTATTTTGCATCTGTGATTGCAGACTTCATTGTTATATTTCAGATTTAAATCTTTAAAGCCTCTTCATCCTTGTAATGAAAAACATTCTGCTGAGTTTGATGCAATTTGATGTTCCTACACTCTCAGATATTAAACAGATAATCTAATTTACCAACATCAAATGTTCTCTCCCAAGGAAACAGTTTTTTTAAGTATATTCATACTACTAACCAATGAAATCAGAAGTGTTCGTTTGTAATTTTTATACATAAAAATGTAGATGGCCATTTATAAAGATTATCAGGCTTTACTGCCAGTCTCCATTAAGACTGTAAGATAACGTTCAGTAAGCTTTACTCCTACTCTACAGAAAGTTGCTACATCAAACTGTGATGAAGTTCACTTAACACACATTGTTTACCCACCTCTCTTCTGCCTGAGGTGGCTTCTGAGAAAATTGATTAGACCTCAACAAGGGGGAAGAATAAATCAGGAAAGAATCACTCATTGCGTTTATGCAGCCACAGCTACACCAGTTCATTTCCTACCACATGGGGAAACTGCACATCATTTCTTTGGGAACAAATTCATTGGATATCATTATTTTTAATCAGAATGAAAGAATATTAACTTCCCTCAATGTATGGTTATTTTATGCACAAAACATAAAGAAAACTAAAAAAGAAATGTGTTTAACTAAAGGTCTTCTTAAAATGCAATTTCTGTCATTACATGCACACATTCCAGAAATACTTTAAACTTGACAGCAAAACACATCTCAAACATATGCATGCCCAGTTTGCCAACCTGTTCTTTTACAGAAAAAAATAGTAAAAGAAATGCCAGGATTTCGCAATCTCAATGTTATAAGATTAAACTATTTCACCACTATAGTTTTGACTGTGGTACACAATATCTGTGACAAGAACCACTGTAAATTAATAAAAATATATACACAGTGGATAGCCTAACTCCTGGAATCTATAAACTGTGCAGTTAAAAAGAACAGACCCCAGTCTTTCTGCCAGTAGTCAAATACTGTTCTGCTGGCTAGAACCTGCAGCATGACAAACAGTCACTGTTAGAGCTGAGATGTCTAGCCCTTCAACTTCACATAAAAACAACGTTTTTCTGTAAACCTGTAAACTGCATACCACCACATAACTAAGGTATTCAAAAAACATTAGGCAGAGATCAGTGTGGTACCTTCCTCCTACAAACATTATTCCTGGTAAGGGCTTTCATCATTACACTTCATTTTTAACTGAATGTTAGCCAAAGTATGAGCATTACTTGATCCCTAACAAGCATTTAATATGACCACTTCCCTGGCCACCTATGCCTCTACAAACATTTTCAACTATTGCCAATTTTCTTGGCACAAAATTCAGAAAACATAGCTAGTCACACTGCAGTATAAATACTGGCTTTAGGTGATGGTACTTGTTGATGTGACACCTTACCCCCATGTGCAAAATGAGAAAAAATTGGGGGTTGATGCTGATAATAGGTCAATTAAACAGATGTGCATTTATCTTTAAACTGATTCTATAGTGCATTTTATATGATATATTTATAATTTTGTTGACTGGGTTAGTCCTACTAGGCTAGTAGCCTCTTTTCAGGTCAGAAGCAAGCTGGTATTTATACTTCTTCTTCTTCTTCTTTTGGCTTTTTCCCGGTTAGGGGTCATCACAGCAGATCACCTTGTCCACTCATGACTGGCAGTGGAGTTTTATGGTGTCGAGTTGCCAGTCTGGCACCCAACCTTCCACAGAAGGCACACACATGCACACACTCACACCCAGGGCCAATTTAGAGTGTTCAGTAAACCTACAGCATGTCTTTGGAATGTGGGAGGAAACCAGAGCACCCGGAGGAAACCCACACAACCACAGGGAGGACATGCAGACTCCGCACAGAAGGCACCCCAGTCAATGATCGAACCGGAGAACCTCTTGCTGTGAGGTGGCAATGCTAACCGCTGTACCACTGTGGCCGCCCAAGCTGGTATTTATACTACCAGTGGAAATTTGGCCAGAGCACCTGGAAGCTTCTCTTACTCTTGGTAGTCAGGGGAAGGATTTGTGTGTTACACATCCTGACTTCATGTTTCCTGTCCAGGCATGGAGGCAGCCAGGAAGAACAGGAAGAAAATATGTCTGATTCAGGTTTGGTTGAAAATGAAGTGAAGGCTGATGAAAATGTAATTGAAATGGTAGAATCCCTACCAGAAGTATTTTTCTGATGCTGTAGGTGCAGAAAAACAGTGATACTGGAAGTAAAGGAGATTATAGCAGTAACAGAGATGGATTCACAGGAAAACATTCAGAGGAGAATGTTTGAAGGAGAAACAGTTACCTCTGAGAAATGCATAATTACAACCCTCCAATCGGAAGGGTTGCAGGATGATTATTTGGAAGAAATGGTAAACCAAAGTGAACCAGAAAGTGGAGCAGCAAATTCATGGAGTGACATCATGGACAAAATAGAAGAAGAAAAAGGAGAAGAAGAGACTGTGCCAGAAAAAGTTCAAGAGACAACAACCTATGCGCAAACTGTGGGAGAAGGAGCAAAGAAGAAAGAAGAACTAAAAGAAACAAAAAAGAAGTCTACAGTACATGTCAGCTGTAAAAAAAAGAAAGTTTCAACAGGATTGTGGTTTAGGACTCTATCATAGCACCTCTGGGTGTCAAAGCAAAAGAGGTAAGAACATTCATTTTAATTAATAAAGAGACTTTTTGTGACTTGATATTGGAGACTGGGCAGGCCGTAGAAAATGTTTTGGGTGCATATGAACAAAAGAAAAATATTTATCCATGGTCAGAATATGCCATGCAAGCTTTTTACAGACAAAAAAAAAGGAATAATGATCCAGTTTAGAACTGAAGTTGAAGCAAAAGAACTGAAAGAACATTTGTTAACTATATGTAAAGAAGTAATGGACACTACAAAATTATATGATGAAAGAGGATTATGGACTGGGGGATGGGAATGTGGAGTAATACTGAAAATGGAAAATGATAATGTTATAAATGTACCTAGTATTTATTGATGTTCATGGTAATAGGGGTTTTGTGAAATACAGGGATCAACCAAAAATTTGTTATTTTTGTGGGAAAATGATCATTTAACCAATGAATGTGATAAAAACGTTATTTATGTGGTAAAACAGGACATAATGCAAAAAATGTGATTTAAAGTGCAAAAATGTGGCAACACTGTCATTCATGGCTAGAGTGTGAGATGAATGTACAAGAAAATGAAAACAAAGTTATACAGGATAAAGAGAGAGAAGAATGTATTATACAAGAAAATGTACAAAAAGATGTAACAGGTTCCTACTACATGAATGAACTTTTCAAAGTTTGAATGTCATATGGTCGACACCATATGATCGAACTTTGAAAAGTTCTAAGGTTAAATGTAATGATGTCGTACGGTGCAGAATGGGAGAAGTTTGAAAAAGCCACTTGGCGAAAGCGCTTACCGAACATATGTTAATAAAAGATTAGTTGGTTTTAATATTTCTGATGGACTTGATTCTTCATATGGTTATGTCTAGGATGGTCTGAAGAGACGATCATCTTTTGGGAATAATTCAAAGAGAACTTGTTGACTTATCTACTTGGAATTTCTGTTTTCTGCCTGGAGAACTTTATGTGCTGCATTGTCTTAACTTACCGTTGGTTCTATATTGTTTAGACTGGTCTGAATAGACTTAGACTTTTATTACCTTTGATTTGCACAGTATTTTCACAGTCAAACGAGGTGCCTGGTTTGAATTCTGAGCAAGCATTTTACTATTTTTTATAAAAAAAGGAATTAAGTCTTCTGGATTTTCAGATCATGTGGCAATATGGGTTAGATTGTGGGAAAATTAAGAATATATAAAAATAGGAAAATGAATAACGTGAATTAATGAAAATGAATTAAATTTAGAAGAGAAAAAAAGAACTTGTGGAATTATGGAAAAATCATATGACTATGAGTGAGTTTTCTGAGAATTGGCCTGTTTAGTGGCTTAATTTTAAAGAAAAATATAAAAAAACTATTTTTAGAATGTATAACGAAGAAAAGAAGAAAAGAAAAAAGAGAGATATAAGATATTAAGTCAAGAAACATTTAAAGATTTATTAGAGAAGAAAATTTCCTTTTATGAAAAAGAAAGAGAAATATATAAAATGAATCAAATTAAAATTAACAACTTCTTATATAAGCAAAGATAATGTTTACAAGGAAAAAAGAAGAGGGAGCACCATATTTGAATAAAATAATAAAAGAAGGAAAAATAATAATATAATTAAAAATAAGAAAGATAGGCAAATAAGACAGCAAGAAGGGATATACAAAATAACTAAAGAATATGCATTGGAATTATTTGTTAAGAGAGAAGAAAACAGAACAAATTTATAAAGTTGAAAAATTAAATAAGGAAGATAATGAGCATTTAGAACAAAAATAGCTATTGAATAAAATTCTAAAAGATATTAACATGAATTCTACAACAGGACTGGATGGAATTGAATATGGTATGTATAAAGAAATGAAAAGGTTAGAAACTGGAATTAAAGAGAAAGATATATGTACAGAAGTTATAAAATTTATATTTAAAAAAGGAAATAAAGAGGAGATAAAAATTGGAGACCTATAACAGTGAATACTACAGATTATAATTTTTAATGAGAATAACAACAAAAAGGTTACATAAAAAAATGGATAGAATATATGACCAAAATGCATTTGGAAGAAAAGGAAAAGGAAGCCAAGAGTTATTATGGATAATAAGAGAAATAACTGATGATATCATAAAGAAAAATGTAGAAGCAAATGTTATGATAGGGGATATAAGTAAAGCTTATGATAATATTCAATATAAATCATTATAGGGAATTTTGCAGGCATATAATGTAATAAAAATATTACAAGTACTAAAATCTGTTTATGAAAGGAATTGTGTGAAACTAAATATAAATGGCTGGATTGGGGAAGAAATAAAAATAGAATATGGAATAAAGCAGGGCTGCTCAGCTAGTATTGTAATTTTCTCATTAGTTATCAATGTAATAGTGAAGGAAATTAATAAAGTGTCAAGTAGTGGAGGATACAAAATGATGAAGGAATTACAATTGCCAATACTGTATAATTATGCAGATGATATTGTATTAATTATTAACAATAAAGTATGGATGGAAAAAATAAATGAAAAATTAAGTATACATTTAAAAAAATTGGTTTAAGTATAAATAAGGAGAAAAGCAAAATATTTGGTGTTGAAGATATGATAGGAGGTATTGAATTCAAGTAGAAATATATAGCTATATTAGGAATAACATTTGGAAGGAATGAATACTGACAACAATGGGATAATGTACTCAAAGAAGTAAAAGATATGACTAATTTTGGAAATCATATAGATTTTAATATAGAAAAAAATACACGTGTTGAACATCATGGTGATAGGAAAAAAAGTTTTTGAAATGTGAAAGAGGTAATAATTTGTGGAAAGAAATATGTAAAGATAATAAGGTGAAAAGATTGTTAAAATCTGCACAAATAAATATGGAGATAATAGAAGTTGGTTATTATGGTGCACATAAACAGGAAGAAGTGAAGAAAATGGACAGAGTAATATTTTATGCTTCATTGACTATATGGAATGAGAGACTAAATGAAATTAAATACAATTAAATACAATGGAAGATGGACTTTGAAAAGGATATTGGAAAAATAATGTTTTGGTTGTGGATAAAAGAGTGGGGGAATGCTTAAATTGAAGTTTATAATGTATGTAGATTTGTAAATAGATGCAAATAGTGTAAATATGTAAATTTGTACATGATACGTAATGTATATATCAATAAAAAAACCCTACTCTGTAGTGTATGGGGACACTATTGATGGTGGCATGCTCTATCTCCTGTTTCTGTTCTAAGCACGTAGGCAGCCTGGAGAAAAAGGAGGAATATATGTGTATATCAGACTAGGTGTGTACAGACGTGTGTTGAAAAGGGTTTGAAAAGTACTGAGCTTAAGGATGAATCCACAGTGTTCCTTAGTGGAAAAGAACAGAAATGTATATACACTATTGTAACTGTTTAAATGTATATATTTTAACAGGGGAAACTGGAACACAGAAGGTTAACTTGCAAAACTGCAGAGAAAATAGTTGAAATTAAGTTACTTTATGGCTGGGCCATAAAAAGATGTTGTCTTTCAGTTTCAGTGCTATAACAGACACAAAGTCTATACTAGGAAGATTTCTCTGTTGTGAAATAATACTAGTTTTGAAATGTGTAGCAAGGTAATTGTTTTATGACTTCCAAGACCTGCCTAGATGTGAGGGAAAATCCCTTGTGCATGTATTTTCACAGGTAAATGGTAAATGCAACTAGCTGTATCAATGGTTGTTTTTCACCTGGGATAGCATCAGATGACAAGAAATGATGTCATTCTGCAAGCTATTACAGCAGTAATATTTGAGATATTAATTTGGGAAGTCTCTGAGAGAGATAGCATTCTGAATTTTGTCTTTGACCTGACAAGATCCATTTACCACACATCTGCCTTGCTATGAGTAAGTAAGTCTAGGGAACAGTATAATTCTCTTAGATTCATTCAGGAATATAATGAAGCATAGTTTAGATGTTTTTCTTTATTTATTTGGGACTATCCTGCAATGTGGTTTTAAATATATCCTATGATTTTGAACTCTGATATTACTGCACACACACACACACACACACACACACACACACACACACACACACACACACACACACACACACACACACACACACACACACACACAGACACACACACACACACACACACACATATATATATATATATATATATATACAGATATGTATATATAGTATTGTCTTGTTCTTTTATTAGGTTCATAGGTTCATAGGTTCATACTAGGCTATCTGCCCTAGGGCATTTATAAGCCTAGCCAGAATGTGTTTGGCTTTTCGATTATGGTGCCCAGTTTGCAGTCATCTGCGAACTTGGTCAGCCACAGTCCTTCCGTGTGGCCTGTACCTCCGAGAAATATATACCGAACAAGAGAGGTCCCAGGACTGAGCCTTGTGGGACACCACTTGTAACTGGTTTGGAGTCTGACATGGCTCCAGCAATTCTAACCATGTGGGTTCTGTCCTTGAGCTAGTTTGCAATCCATCTAGTGACATAGGGGTTTATATTTAAGCTGGTGAGCTTATCTATAATGCCTGAGTGGGGTATTGTATTGAAGGCTTTTGCGAGGTCCAGGTAGGCTGTGTGGACCACCTTCCCCTCGTCAATGGCCTTGGTGACTGTTTCAAAGAAATCAACCAGGTTTAAGAGGCAGGATCTGCCCTTAACAAAGCCAAACTGGGTAGGATCCAGTATTTGTAGGTCCCCAATATCTTTATTTATGAGGTCCATGATGATCTTTTCCATAGCTTTGCAGACCAAGCTAGTCAGGGTTTCCAGGATCCGTTGAGGCACCACCTTTATGGAGAGGGACCACTGTTGCTGTACGCCACTCTTTGGGCACATATCCTGTAGTAAGGCTGAGATTGAACAGTAGTTTTATGTTTGGGTTTAGCTCTTCTTGGTGTTCATGTGGGATGCAGCCCAGGACACCATCTGGTCCCATTGATGCTGTGTTTTTTGCTTTGGAGAGGGCGGCTCTTACCTGAGCATCTAAGATGTCAGGGGGGCAACACTCTACTGGGATAGATATTTGCCCTTTTGGTGTGGAGGGGGGGGGAGAAGTTTGTGCTGAACCTGTCAGCTAGGATGTTGGCAATGTCTGTGGGTTCAGTGTATTTTTTGTCATTTTGGACTAATTCTGAGCATATCTGGGAATTACCACCCAGGTTCCTAACATAACTAAAGAAAGCCTTGTGATTATCCTTAGTGTCCTGTGCAATTTGTCTCTCGAAGCTAGCCTTAGACAATTTTATGTGTCCCCGTAGTTTTTTGCTAATACTGATCAGTGATGCCTTCCCTTTGTGGGATTTTGCTCTATCATTTAGTAGCTTCCTCCTTCTGTTGTATAGTTTGTTTATGGCTGGGGTCTACCAGACAGGACATCTGCCTTTGGAGGATTGGGTCTTGGTTTTATTTGGGATCGCATGATCCATGCATTCCTGAAGGTGTTCATAGAATGCGTTTATAAAGGATTCTGCGGTCTGGGCCGTATTTTCCACAGGCCCAGGGGCTTTGAAGGATTCCACCTCATTTTTGAGGAGTGTGAAATTTGCTTTAGAGAAGTTTTTCACTGTGGTTTTCTGGGCAGGGGGTGGGGTCGGGATGTGAATATCCAGTGAGATTAGTTTATGGTCTGATCTTACCAGTGAGGGATACACTTCTGGTCTGGAGCATAGAGTCCCCATGTTGGTGATGATCAGGTCCAGTATGTTTTCCCCTCTTGTGGGAGTGGTAACAAGTTGTTCCATAGCATTTGAGTTTATAAATTCTAGGAACCTTTGGGCTAGGGTGTTGGAGCTAGAGTAATGCTCCCAGTCTATGTTTGGGTAGTTGAAGTCACCCAATATAATGGTGTTTGGAGAGACCTTCATATTTTCCAGTGTTCTCAGGAAGGCCGAGTGGGGTTCCTGGGTTTGGGAGGGTGGTCTGTAGCAGGCTATAAACTGGAAGGTAGTTTTACCCACTGTTAGTTGCACATGGATAGTCTCTGATGCTTCGTGCTTTGCCACCAACCTGGAGGTGTGGGTATCTTTGATGAATATCGATACTCCCCCTCCTTTTGTGGTTCAGTCCAAGTTTTGGGGTCGAAAAGTATGGTATGAGGTATAACCTGGTAGTGCTGGGGTGCTCTCGGGAGCCCTGAACCAGGTTTCTGTTACTGCACAGATATCGATGTTCTCCATGCTAAGGAGAGTTTCCAGTGTGTGCATCTTGATGTTTAGACTTCTGGCGTTGAGTAGCATTACTCTTAGTTTCTTATTCCTTGTGATACCTATGGAGGTGGGTTTGTCTTTTGAGCCTTGCCTAAAAAAGGCACTATGGGGGTAGCAAGAGCCTTTGCCTATATCCAAAAGCCCAGGGGTGATAGGTGAAAGCCGTCCCTAGTGAAGCATCGTGGCTTGTTGAGCATATCATCCCAAGCTGACAGGCATTGGATCCCCTTTGAATGACACCAGTACTTAAGCCAATTGTTGAAATTGATCATCTTGTCTTCATATTGTGGCATCATTCTTGGTGAAGGTAAGATGCTACTCAAGGTCAGGGTCATACCGGCCTGGGCTACATGCTCAGAGAGCTCCTTTATGTCTCTTTTCATGTAGTCCAGGGAGGTACGTCTCAGGTCATTCACACCAGCATGGACAATGACTGAGTCATATTTGTACTTGCCATGGAGTGACCTGAGTGCTTGTGTTATGTGGCGGATCCTAGCGCCTGACAGGCTGCTCACCGTGACCCTCTCCTTGTTCAGCCTGGTGAGCGGGACGTCAATGTGCCTGATGATTGAGTCACCTATTACAAGTGTATCAGGTGTGTTGTTTAGTCTTAAGGGCTGTGACTGTTTGGCACACTGGCTTTGTGAGATATGTGTTGCACGTGTTTTGTTTTGGGGTAGCGGCTGCTTGGGTGTCTGCTTTGGAGGTCTCTGCTGCTTCGGCAGATCTTTATTTAGAGCTTCTGAGTATGTTTTTGTGTGATTATGTGTTTGTTATTATTATTTATTATTATTTATTATAGGTTCATAGATAGGTACTAAGCTATGTGCCCGAGGGCATTAATAAGCCTAGCCAGAGTGTGTCGGCTTTCGCCACCCCATTGAAAATTAACTGAGCTTCTGTCAAGCAGAGCCAATGAAATGATCCCAGGGATGTATTTTCTGTTACCCATCCACTCGTCAAGGCTCTTAAAGAGTGTTAGTGAGGAGCTCTGCCTAATGTAGTTAGGAATTTTGTACCAAAGCATGGGGAGTCTCTGTGATAGGAATCTATCCCTCCAGCATGTTCTATTTATTGTCATGGTGAGGTTTAGCTCACTAGAGCTTGTGGCTCGCAGTGACCTGGATTTCTTTAGGTGGAGCATGTCCATCAATTCTGAGTTGGACATGGCTTTGTAAGTCAGGCAGAGATCACCTCTGAGTAAGCGATATGCCACTGAGTACAGCCGGAGTTTTTTCATTTGGGCTGCATGTATGTTTGAGGTCAATGATCCTCTTGGTGAGGTGCTTTTGTGGTCTTTCCAGCTGTTGGAAGTGTCTTGTGAGGTACATCCCAAATGGGGCATTGTACTCTATGATGGGTCTGATGAGTGATGAGTAGAGGGCACTATAACCTCTATTTCTAAATGCGAACCCCTTAGTAATTAGATGGACCACATAGAAGGATTTCCTAACTACTTTGGCAATATGATTGTCAAAGGAGAGATTACTATCTACCTGGGTCCCCAGATCTCTTATTACCTCTTCTGTATTAAGGGGGCTGCTGCCTATGTGGTAATTTGTGGGTGTTTTGTTTTCCCAAATGGGATGACTATGCATTTTTTGGCATTTAGCTTGAGGCCATGACTTTGACACCAGGTGTCTGTCTCAGTATGGCCTTTTTGAAGGATGTCCGTGTCAGCCGGAGAGTCAATTATGGCTCCCAGTTTGCAGTCATTGGCAAACTTGGTTAGCCACAGTCCTCCTGTGTTTGCCTGTACTTCTGAGAAATATATGCCGAACAGTAGGGATCCCAGAACCGAGCCTTGCGGGACACCACTTGTGACTGGTTTAGAGTAGGACCTGGAGCCCGCTATTCTTACCGTGTGAGTTCTGTCTGTAAGTCAGTTGGCAACCCATCTTTTGACATAGGGGTTTATGTTCAGGCTGATGAGTTTTTCTATAATACCCGAGTGAGGAGTGGTGTCGAACACCTTGGCGAGATCAAGGTAGGCTGTGTGAACCACCTTTCTCTCGTCTATGGCCTTAGTGACTGTCTCAAAGAAGTCAGTCAGGTTTAGTAGGCATGATCTTTCCTTAACAAAGCCAAACTGGGTTGGGTCAAGTGTTTGGAGGTTCTCAATGTCTTTGTTAATGAGTTCCATGATGATGAGCTCCATAGCCTTGCAGACCAGGCTAGTCAGGCTTATGGGGCAATAGTTACCTGGAACAGTTGTGGCCCCTCCTTTGTGGAGTGGAATAACCGTTGCTGTGCACCATTCTATGGGCACATAGCCTGTGGAGAGGCTGAGGTTGAACAGCGTGTTTAGGTGGGGGGTTAGTTCATTCTGTAGTTCATGCAAGGTGCAGCCTGGGACACCATCTGGCCCTGTTGATGCTGTGTTTTTGGCTTTTGAAAGGGCTGTTTTCACCTGTGCTTCTGTGATTTCCGGGACACTACACTTTTCTGGTATTGTTGTGGGCCCTTTTGACGGTGAGAGGGAGGTGAACTTTGCACTGAATCTATCTGCCAGGATGTTGGCAATATCAGTAGGTTCAGTATATTTTATGCTATTTTGCACTAGCTCAGAGCATATCTGCGAGTTGCCACTTAGATTCTTGACATAGCTAAAGAAGACTTTGTGGTTATCTTTCGAATCCTTGGCTATTTTTCTTTTGAAGTTAGCCTTGAATGATTTTATGAGGGACCTTAGTTTCTTACTGATACTGATCAGGGATATCTTTCCTTCTTGGGATTTGATTTTTTTCTGAACTAGTTTCCTCCTTCTGTTGTATAACCTGTTTATGGCAGGGGTCCACCAGACTGGTTTCCTTCTCTTAGGGGAGTGAGTCTTGGTTTTGCTAGGGATGGCATGATCTATGCATCCTTGTAGGTCCTCATAGAGTGCAATTGTAAAGGATTCTGCATCTTGAGCAGTGTTATCCTTTAGTGTGGGGGCTGTGAAACTTACCACCTCTGCCTTAAGTAAGGTGAAGGTTGCTTTAGAAAAGTTTTTCACCGTGGTTTCCTTGGTTGGGGGTGGTGGTGGGGTGTGGACATCCAGGGTGATTAGTTTATGGTCTGATCTAACCAGTGACAGGTTGACCTCCAGTACGGAACACCTGTCGCCTATGTTGGTGATGACCAGGTCCAATATGTTGTGGCCTCTGGTAGGGGAGTTTATCAGCTGATCCAGGGAATTTGAGTTGATAAATTCCAGGAAGTGCTGAGCCTGGGAGTTTGTACTCAAGTAGTTTTCCCAGTTAATGGTAGGGTAATTGAAATCGCCAATATCAGGGTGTTTGGTAGGATCTTCATATTTTCCATTGTCTCCAGAAAAGCGGAGAAGTGGTCCTGGATCATGGAGGGTGATCTGTTGCAGGCCACAATTTGCATTGCAGATTTACCCGATGTTAATTGCACATGGATGATCTCAGAGGTATCATGCTGCGCCACTAACCTGGAGGTATGGGTATCCTTGATGAATATGGATACACCCCCTCCTTTTGGTCCGTGTTCTCTGGCTGAAATGTGTGGTATGAGTTATAGCCTAGTAGTGCTGGAGTGCTCCCTGGAGCCTTGAACCAGGTTTCAGTTACTGCACAGATGTCGACGTTCTCCATACTTAGGAGTGCTTCGTGCGCATGCATTTTGAGATTTAAACTCCTGGCGTTGAGTAGCATAACCCTCATTTTTTTACTTGTGCTATTTACGGTGGTGGGTTTGAATTTTGAGCCTTGCCTAAAAAAGGCTCTATGGGGGCAGCAAGAGCCTTGGCCAGTATTCAAAAGCCAAGGGGTGACACGTGCAAGCCGTCTCTTGCGGCTTGTCGAGCATGTCATCCCAGGCTGACAGACACTGGATCCCCTTTGAATGACACCAGAAGCTTAGCCAATTGTTGAAATTGATAATTTTTTCTTTATACTGAGGTAACATTCTTGGTGAGGGCAGGATGCTACTCAGGGTCAGGATCATACCCGCCTGGGCTACATGATCAGAGAGCTCTTCCATGTCTCTTTTCATGTAGTCCAGGGAGGTACATCTCAGGTCATTCACACCAACATGAACAATGATAGAGTCATATATGTACTTGTTCTGGAGTGACCTGAGTGCTTGTGTTATGTGGCAGATTCTGGCAGCTAACAGTAACCTTCTCCTTGTCCAGCCTAGTGAGTGGGGCATCAGTGTGCCTGACTATTGAGTCACCTATTACTACTGTGTTAGGTATGTTATTTCGCCATAAGGGTTGTGAATGCATGGCACATTGATTTTGTGCTTTATATGTTGTCTGGTGCTGTTTTAGTAGGTCTATGTGAGGCTGGAGGTGTGGTGCAAGTGTTAACCTTCTCCTCATGACTGTCTGTTCCAGTCTTGAGTGGAGAAACCTTAGCCTCCAGTTTGGCTGTATAATTGCATCTTTCGCATATGTTAGTGTTTCGTGGTAGGAGAAGAGGGTTGTCTGTGTACATGAGGCAGTTGTAACATTGCCTCAGGATACCCAGGTTCACCAGCTGGACTGGAGAGTGCACCTGAAGTTGCCCTTTGGTCATGCCTGAATACTAGGGTGAGCTGCTTAGTCGCTTGGTTGGTGAGGGGTGGATAAAGAGCCTTGCCCTGCTGGGCAGTCAAGTGTCAGGGTATATTAGTGCTTGCTATTAGGTCTGAGCAAGTGCTGGACTGTAGGATGCTTTTTGAGTGCTTAGGTTGAGAGTTAGACTAGTTTCAAGTGAAAAACTGAAGAGGAGACTTAGTGGAGCTGGGAATAATTTAACCCTAGCTAACCGGTGTTGCCCGGCACACTAAACTGTGCAAATGTGGTTTTTAAACTACTAACTTCTGGTCTAAAACCACTCCTTCAGGGACAGATGGCTGCTAAAACTTTCCCTCTCTCACAGGTGAATAGAGAAACTTCCCTCTATCCAAGTAAGGTATGGGCAACTCAGAAACTCGTAACACAGCCCTGAATTCAGCACTAGCCTGAAAACTGGACTATACTAGCTTAGAAAGGTGGTAAACAAGACATTTTTTTTTGTTATTGTTTTGTTTTTTTGAAACGATAAAGCAAAAACAGTAAACAGTACACTTTAAACAGCTTTAAACAACTACAAGTGATCAGAAAAGGCTATCGTACTTTAGTGTGTAGCCTACAACAGTTAAACAATTTATTTAAACAGAAAACAACTTTTTAAAAGTGCAAGCAGTCAAATAAGTACAATATGTGAAAAAACAAGCTTTTAAATCACAATATGTGCTGGAAAAATCAGCGTTTAGGTGGAAAACAGTTATGTACAGCAAGAAAATACAGAAAACTGATACTCAATCACTCCAAAATCTCTCTTTTAAGTTAGAAGGCTTGTATTAGTTTAAGGCTTTCTAGTGCTTTCCAGTAGGTTAGTTCCAGGAAAAATGGGAAACAAGCACAGATGTGGTCTTTTAAACCAAAATGTTGAAAGAGATGGACAACTTCCCGAATGATCAATAAACTACAATTCCTGGGCCCAGAACCACTCCTCTTGTGGTAGACAGGCTACCTAGTACTTACCACTCCCACTGATATGCTAGAAGGCTGCATTCCAACACAAAGGCTTGGGGGGCTCAGAAGCTTAGAAACAGTCCTGGATACAGCAAATCTGTACCTGGACTAGACTAGTTACAGGAAAGGTGGGGATCAAGCGCAAATACAGGCTTTAAAACCAGAAAGTTGAGAGAGATAGAACTGCCCAAACGGCCAGTAAACTACAATTTCTAGGCCAGAACCACTCCTCTTGTGGTAGATAGGCTACCCAGTGCTTACCACTCCCACTGATAAGCTAGAAGGCTTCCCTCCAACACAGAAAGGCTTGCAGGGATCAGAAGCTTACCAACAGTCCTGGATACAGCAACTCTGTATCTGGGCTAGGCTAGTAACAGGAAATGTGGGAAACAGCACAAGTGCGACTTTTAAACCAGAAAGTTGAAAGAGATGGGAAAAAACTGCCCAAACAGCCAGTATCTACAATTTCTGGGCCAGGAACCACTCCTCTTGTGGTAGATAGGCTACCTAATGCTTACCACTCCCACTGATAAGCTAGAAGGCTTCCCTCCAACACAGAAAGGCTTGGGGGGGGCTCAGAAGCTTACAAAGAGTCCTGGATACAGCAAATTTGTACCTGGACTAGACTAGTTACAGGAAAGGTGAGGAACAAGCACAAATGCAGGTTTTTAAGCCAGCAATTCGAAAGAGATGGAAAACTGCCTAAACAGCCAATAAACTACAATTTATGGGCCAAAACCCACTCTTCCCATGGTAGATAGGCTACCTGAAGCTTACTACTCCCACTGATAAGCTAGAAGGCTTCCCTCCAACACAGAAAAGCTTGGGGGGGGGGCTCAGAAGCTAACAAGGAGTCCTGGATACAGCAAATCTGTACCTGGACTAGACTAGTAACAGGAAAGGCAAGAAACAAGCACAAACACAGGCTTTTGAATCAGAAGGTTGAAAGAGATGGAAGAGCTTCCCAAACGGTCAATAAACTATCATTTCTGGGCCAGAAACCATTCCTCCTGTGGTAGATAGGCTACCTAGTGCTTACCACTCACACTGATAAGCTAGGAGGCTTCCCTCCAACACAGAAAGGCTTGGGGGGCTCATGAGCTTACAAACAGTCCTGGATACAGCATGTCTGTATCTGGACTAGACAAGTTACAGGAAAGGCAGGAAATAAGCTAGGGATTTTTTTTTTTTTTTTTACAGAAAAGCAGCTAAAACAGCAGTAAATACAATTCAAATGCAGTGCAGGCTAGCACACGTGAATCAATATTATGGCAAATACAGTTTAATTAAATGCAATTAAATTAACGAATGACTAAAAAACAAGTGCAGAAGGCATTAAATTAGAAGGCTACTAACAAGCAGTAATAAGTGCAGAGTGAGAACAACTGAACATATAACAGCACGCAGAACAGCAACTAAGACAGTTACAGTAAGAGCAGCTGAATATATATATATATATATATATATATATATATATATATATATATATATATATTTTTTTTTTTTTTTTTTTTGAGGGACCGAACACAGCAGGATTAAGGGATTAAGAGGCTACAGGGGTTGCCCTTCTCAAATTCTCTGTACACATGAGTGCCTGACATCAGAATATGATCTCACTGCACTCAGTTGAGTGAGCAAATGAGATAGGCCCAGGAGTATCCAAACACAAACTTACAAGAGGGGCGGGCAGTTTCAAAGCCACCAAGATTAACACCAAAATAAGAACAGGGAGGGTGGGTGGCAGAAACACAGTGGAGACAACAAGAAACACAAACAATACAGCACCACTATAAATAATAGGCAAGTGTATAAATACAGCACAGTGCAAATTAATTTGCAAAAAGTGTACTTATCAGTTTGAAATAGATTCCATTTCTGCAGCTCACAGCAAATCTATCAGCTTTCCAGCAGTTCACAGAAATGCAGTCTGCATTTTTAAATATATTTAAACATTTCATTGTGGCTGATCTTTGTGAGACATATTTAAATTCTGAGAGTGCTTGCATATTTATTTGGTGACACTGTGTAGGCCACTCCTAATAGCCTTGCTCTTGGGCAAACTACCATTTGTACTGAATGCAACATTACAAAGCAAGATTTTTACCCTTTGTTACATGCCTTAACATAGCTGATAGAGAGTGGGCTCATGGAAGTAATAATAGCTGATAAAGAGTGGGCTCATGGTAGTAATAACTACCTTATAGTCTGGGCAAAAGGACCTATGCCAGCCTTTCCCAGGTGTGTGTGTGTGTGTGTGTGTGTGTGTGTGTGTGTGTGTGTGTGTGTGTGTGTGTGTGTGTGTGTGTGTGTAAAACACACCTCAAAGTGTGTGTGTGTCAGCTACTTGGACAGGGACACAAAGCACTGGTTGGACAGACAGATTGTTAGAGGTCTTGGCTTGGCCACTCAGCTGGGATCTCAACTTTATAGGTGTGCCAGTAGGGAGTCTTATTGGGGATCTGGAGAAAGAGAGAGAAACCAGCCCTGGACTGACTGTGGTCTCTGTGTGCTTTTAAGGGAAATTACACCTGATACAGAGAGCTGCATCTGGAAATACTGTGTGTGTACTTGTCACCCTCCCAATGTACGTCCCCCACTGGTGCTAGTGGTGAGGATTGAAACTCCTTGATTACTGGCCCAGTGGTGGGGTATCATATATATTGGTTGGCAGTGGTGGCATATCCACATATTAGGATTCAGTGGTGTGGATATTGAATTCCTGTAGCCTGTTAACAGTGATCACTAAAGAAGGTGTTTGTAATCTCAATCAGCCACACAGTGAACAATAGTTTTATTTACTTTTTGTTAGCTTAGTTAGGGAGAGCAGGCAAGGATGTCAGCAGAGGAGGATGGCAAGCTGACAAGGACCCAGTTGGCTGAGATGTGCCATGAAAAGGACTGGTGCATCCCAACCTGACTAAAGCAGAGATGATTGCAGCCTTAATGACAGCTGCATCACAGACCAGTAACAAGGAGGACATCTAGACTGGCCTTGCGCATATATATCTCTCAGAAAATGGACAGTTTAACCTTTCCATAGAAGAGTATAAAACCCATCTGGAGTTAGAGACTTGAACTAGAGGCCAAATGTTTGGAAATGGAGCCAGCAGGGAGACGGAGACATCTGAAAGCTGAGGAAAAAGAGATGCAGAGTTAGCATGAAAATGAGATGCTGATTCTTTTCCAGGGTCATGGAGGTAATGGGGAAGGGAATAACTGCACCCCAGAATCAACAAAGGTTAGTAAATTTCTTCTACAATTTACAGAGGGTGATAATTTTGATAGTTTCATTCATATGTTTGAAAGGGTATGTAAACAGTATGATGCTGACTAAGGGCTTTGGGTATGGTTCCTAACCTCCTTATTCTATGGTAACTCAGAAACTGCTATTTCAAAATGGTCTGATACTGATTGCTTAAATTATAACCTGAAGCTAATAGAAAAAATGGTTTGTGAGCATAGACGGAAGGCAGATGAAAATGTGTGTGAATATATTGCTGAGTTAAGCACTTATTTTCATAGACAGGTGGGTGGGTGTCAGGGAACCACTTATGAAAGGCTGGCAGACCTTTTGCTAAGGGAACAAGCCTTTAGCACTTTGTCTGAGAACATGAGAATCTGGTTGGCAGATAGAGAATGCATGACCACAGATGAGTTGGGAAAAAAGGGAGACCTATACCTAGCAAGCAAGGCATCACTGCACAGGAAAGGGATACCAAATGCTGTATATGGGTCTAAGGGCACCCATGGTGGGCAGCCTAAACTACCCAAACTGAGTCTGCCAGAAGCGGGGAAAGTGACTAGTTTGGATACATGATCAGGACCAAGAGTTAGATGTTTTAAATGCAACCAATTGGGCCACGTGGCATATAGATGTCCACTGAAGCAAGATGGGGAACAAAAGGTGGGAAAGCCAGTAGGTTGGAATGGCAGAATGCCAGTGGTAAGTTGTCTGCAGACCACAAGGGTACCAATCTACCAGAAGAGGTTACAGCCTATCTTAATAGATGGGAAACAGGCCACTGCTAAGAGAGACACAGCCTTTGATCTAATCATTGTAAAGCCTGAAATGGATAAAGACAAGTACTACTTGCTTGGGCAGTCTACTCCGGTGAGACCTTTAGGAGGGACCCCATTCCATATACCTTTGGCTAGGGTTCACCTTGACAGGGAGGGTGGAAAAGTAAGCAAGCAAGTAGGTATGTTTGAGGATATCCCTTCAGATGTCCTGATAGGGAATGATTTTGGTAGTGTAATACCTTGTGTGCATGCAGTGACATGCATCAGGCTTGCAGACAAGCATATGTGTCTGGTAGCCTAGGATGGACCCAGACAAACCGCAGACTTGAACCCAGGACTGGTGTGATGGTTACTACAGGGAGGGAGCTACCCTGTTGCAGTGAGACTGAAGGTGAGCCACAGCTGCTTGTGGGTACTGACGTTCCCTTGGACAGAGTGACTGCAAGGGCAGAGGTGTGTAGTAGTAGCCAGGCTGACAGTGAGGCAGCCCTGTCAGAGAATACCAGACTTCCTGTGGAAGGGGAGCTTGGAAAGGGTTACAAAGAGACAGTTGAGACAGGCTCACCTCTCAGTATCTACATTACAAGGCCTGAGGGAGGTAGCCAATGAGACACCTGATTCTCAAGGGAAGGGGGAATCTGTATACTGGGACAAAGGGTTACTGTATAGGGAATGGACCCCTGAGGGAGGACTAGAGGGTGAGGGAATAGAATAGTTGGTAGTGCCCAGAGCCTACTATCTTTTAGTCATAGCCCATGATATTCCCTTTACAGGTCATATGGGCATAAAGCATACCAAAAGGCATATTATGCAAAGGTTTTATTGGCCTGGGATTTCCATTGATATAAGGGTACTGCAGGAAGGCAAGGCAGGAGATAAGGTCAAGACTCCTTTGATGCATTTGCCTGTGTTTGAGGTGCCATTTTAGAGGGTAGCTATGGATTTTGTGGTGCCTTGGAGTACCTCAAGTTCCACAGGGAAAAGGTATATCCTAGTGGTAGTAGATTATGCTACCAGATATCCTGAGTCTGTGGCTCTGTCCTCCACTGAGGCAGAAAATGTGGCAAATGTTTGTTAAAAATTTTCAGCAGAGTAGGTTTCCCAAAAGAAATACTGACTGACAGAGGTGCCAATTTCATGTCAGACCAGCTGGCTTGTCTGTGGAAGCACTGTGGGGTGAACCACCTAAAGACCATCCCCTACCATCCCCAGAATAATGGTCTGGTTGAGAGGTTAAACTCTACACTAAAGACCATGCTATATGCATTTGCAGACCAGTTTAATAGGGAGTGGGACAAATATTTGCCCCACCTGTTTGCTTACAGGGAGGTGCCCCAGGAATCCACAGTTTTTTTACCCTTTGAGTTACTGTATGGGCATAGGGTGAGGGGATATTTAGATTTGATTTGTGATGAATGGGAGGGTGAATGTGAATCCCACAAGGAATCTGTTATGGCATATGTCCTAAACCTCAGGACAAGGCTCAGGGAACTCATGGCCTTGGCCCAGGAGAACCTGGCAGAAGCCCAACAGCAGAAAAGGTCTGGTGTAACAGGAATGCTCGAGCTAGAGACTATGCTGTGGGGCAGTAGGTCATGGTTCTCATTCCTATCAGACACAACAAGCTGCAGGGAGCTTGGGAGGGACCCTTCAAAGGGGTAAAGAAGGTCAGTGCTGTTGACTACATGGTAGAACTGCTAGGCAGGAGGCGAGGGCATAAATTGTACCATGTTAACACCATGAAACCTTACCATGATAGGGAGGCACTAGTGCTACGTATTGGCAGTAGCAGGCAGGAGGAGCCTGAGGGGGACCTATGGCTACAGGCTGCCAGCCAGTAAAGTCCCAAATTACTATGGTGGAGCCTAGGGTTGCTGGGATGTGATAGGACAGTGCAGCACTGTATTGGGGTCAGCAATGCCATAGGAGCTGGAATGTTAAGACAGGGAATGGGGTATGGTATTCCCAGACAGGCTCAACTCTCTCAAGCAATGTTTCTCAGGGTCACTTGAAAAACTAGCTTGAGTCTTCAAGGAGGGGATGTCATGAAAAGAGATATTGTCAGCCCAGCTATCTGGAATTTTGTAAATAATCATATATTTGTGAATATCAACATGATTTTTATAGAAATGTGACAAAGAGAGATACTGCCAGCACTGCTGTTTGGGATTTTGTAAATGGTTATATGTCATTTGTGAACTGGCAGCATCATGGGATGAAATTATGGAGAAAATACAGGAAGACAAAGTTAAAGAAGATAAAACAAAAAAGAAATCATATGCACAGATTATTAAAGAAGGAGAGAAAATAAACGAAGAGAAGGGAATGAAGAAGAAATATGTAGTATGAAAAAGTAGCAAGAAGGAAACAGGAATGGACGTGTATGAGGTACGGGACACTATAATTGCACCGTTGGCTGTTTCAAGGAGGTAACAGGACAATCCATGCACATTTTTTTAGGAAAAATATCAACTAAAAAGAATTGTAATCCATGGACTGGATATGTAGTACAGACATTTTTTTAGAGAAACAAAGAAAAAAGAGTTATAATACAATTCAGAACAGAAGTTGAAAAAGATGAGCAGGACATTTAAAGGCAATATGTAAAGATGTGATGGCTATAACAAAAATATATGATGAAAGGGGGTTATAGACTGGAGGTTGGGAATGTAGGATTATTTTAAAAATACAATGTGATAATGTGCATATTCCCAGTGTGATTAATGGGAAAGGTAGCAGAGGATTTGTTAAGTACAAAGGGCAACCTAAAAATTGCCATTTTGTGGAAAAGATGACCGCTTGATTAATGAATATGGAAAGTGAAAATGTTTTATTTGTAGCAAAACAGGGTTTGCAGCAGAAAACTTGTGGGAACTGTGAAAAACCTGGACATATATGGATGGAATATGAAGAAAATGTAGAAATTGTAGAAAAAGAATGTTTACAGGATACACTGCATGACAAAAAAGTATAGAAGGAACAAGAAAGACAAGAAAAGAGCAATGATATAATAAAGGAAGTAAAACATGGTGAAAAAGAAGGGGAATAAGAGGTGATTGATACAAGTGAAGAAGAATATATAAATTGGCAAATAGTGAGAGGAAAGGAATATTTAGTAGGAAAAAGGGTAAAAGACCAAGAAAGAAAATCCAAAAGCATACTTGTGAAGCAAATAAAAAGGTGAAGGATAAGATATAAATAATAATACTACCATTTAAGCTGAAATTTTAGATTTAAATGTAAATAGCATAAAGAACATCAAAAGAAGAATAGGTATTTTAGAGTGCTGTGCTTCATAGATATGCATATATTTTCATACTAGAATATACTAGGATTTTGACAGAAAAACGAAGAATGCAAACTGAAATACTATGGGGTGGAACAATTATTTGGAATATGACTTAAGATCCATGTTCAGGAACAGGCATATAATATAAAGAAAATATTAAAATCCCAGATTTTACATTAGTTGAATTAGGAAGAATAACTGTACTAGACTTAAGATGGAAAACAAAGGTTTATAGGATTATTGCTTTATATGCTTATGTTACAATGAAGGAAAGGGAAATAATGTTTAAGAAAATTCTAAATTATGTAGGTGTTAATATGGATATAATATTATTAGGAGACTTTAGTTCTAATTTAAGAACAGGAAAGAAAAAATAATGATATTAAAATGATACAGGAGATAATTAAAAGTGGAAAATTATATATATGGGCTAGCAAACATTGGACTTATAAGAGAGGAGAAAATAAAATGGAAATTGACTATTTCTTAGTGTCAGTTATTTTAAAAATATTAGAAAAAGGAATAAAAAGACAAATGTTCAGATCATATATATGGATAGACGTATATGACAAAGAGGGACACATCAAAATAGGTAAAAGTATTAATATGCTAATGAAAAAGATTTATTAAATAAAGATGCTAGAAAAGAAATGAAAAAAATATGGAAAGATCATTTAGGTAGGAGAGTTTTTTATAGAAATTGGACCAGTTGGTGGATAAGCTTTAAAGAAAAATATAAAAGTATGCTTTCTGGAGTACCAAAATGGAAAGATGAAAAATAGAAAAAATAAGATATAAACTGAGACAAGAAGTGTTTAAGGGAATAATAGGAGATAAGAGAACTTATTTTGAGAATGAAAAAGAAATATATGATACAAACCAAGAATAATTTATAAAGCTATTGTATAAACACAGATAATGTTTACAAAGAAGAAAAGAAGAAAAAGCACCCTATTTAATAAAATAGTAAAAGAGAAAAAAGAATAATAAGAGGATTAAAGAATAATGAAGGAGAAAAAAATAACAACAAAAGACAGAATATGTAATTTGATTAAAAATGATATAAAGCAAAATTTTGTAAAAAAAGGAGACAAAAGTAAAGGTAAAATGGATATTTAAAAAAAGCTAAATGAAGAAGACAATGAGAATTTGGAGAAATATAAGTGTTAAAAGACGAAATGAAATATTAAAAGATATTCATATGGATACAGCTACAGGATTAGATGGCACTGAATATCATATGCATAATAATATGGAAAACTGGTAAAAAGTCCTTTCTGTGGCAGCATTAAATGGATGGTTAAGGAAGGTATAACAGATGAACAAATATGTATGGGAATCATGAAATTTATATAGAAAAAAAGAGATAAAGATAATATAAAAAAACTGGAGACCAATAGTTTTGAATAATACAGATTATAAGGTATTTATGAGAATAATAACTAAAAGAATAACAAATAAAAGTTTAAAAGTTCATGGAAGAGTTAAGGACAATGGCCTAAGTATAAATAAAGAAAAAAATAAAGATTTTGGATTCATAGGTAGTATAAAAGATATACAGTTGAATAGCAAGACTATAAATATAGTAGGAAGTGTATTCAGAAAAAATAATATATTAAAAATAATTATTCAGGAAATAAAAAGCATATGCATATTCTGGAAGGCATATAAGCTATAATGTAAGAAAAAATGTATCTGATAAATTCTGTTTTAATAGGTAAGTTAGCATATTTAGTAAGTGTGTATATATATATATATATATATATATATATATATATGTGTGTATATATATATATATATATATATATATATATATATATATATATATATATATATATGATAGCAATTGACTATGAAAAAGAAATAATGTCTATGATGTTTTCATTCATGTGGGGATCAAGACTGAATCCAGTGAGAAGGGGGATTTTGTATGTAAAAGAAGAGGAAGGAGAGCTGGGGTTAATAAATCCTGAAACTCTATAAACCTTTAAAAAGCTACAAAAAAAAAAGAAAATATGAATTTGATAGAATGCCTTTTGTATGATAAATATAAGTGATTTTAGGAAAAATGGAAATAGGGACAAGAATAAAGCATTATATGAATGAAGAAATTAAGGAATAACAAAACAAAATATTTCTATGGGTGTTAAAAGTGAATATAAATGAAAAAATAACTAAGAATAGTGTTTAAACATTATGAAATAATATTTCATTTTTTCTTGGAAACAATTAGAAATGCAAAAGAAAAAAGCTATTCAAGAAAGATTCATGTGGTATAACAAATGGGTCTATATCAGATCAACGAAACGGCATTACAGCAAAGCCATTTCACTGACACATACAGACTGAAATCCCAAAATAGTGAAGACTCAGGTCAGTGATTTTTTTTCCCCATGGAAAAAAATCGCTTGGCCCGAGCTGTGACATTTCCCTTTACTCCACTGTAGAGCGATTTCAGAGTTGGTATATTTAGTTAGAGGTGGTGTGGTGGTGAAGCTCTCCTTTTTGCAATGTATTAAGTGGTGTGTTGTGTTTTGTTAGTCTACCAGTTTCTTTCCATGGGAAAAAAATCAGTGACCTGCGGTTTCGCCATTTTGGGATTTCGGTCTATACGTGTTGCCGAAATGGCATTCGCTGTAATGCCGTTTCACTGATCGAATATAGACCAATAAAAAATATATGAATGCAGATTTTTTTGTGGAGGTTATCAATAAGTAAATGACCTGTCAAAGCTAACATGTTGTATAAAAAAAATAAGAAATTATTTATGTTCATTGTGGAGAACTTGAAACAAAAGAACATTTTTTACATGTATTGGAGTAAAGAATTTGTGTGAAAAATATGTAAAAATAAAATGCTGAAAGGTTTAGAAAAGTTAGAACAGATAAACATGAAGATGTTGGGATATGGATATTATGATAAGGTAAGACAAAAAGAAGTGAAGAAAATTGATAGAATAATATTTTATATTTTATGGACAATATAGATGGATAAACTTAATGAAATTAAATTTAATGGAAGTGGATATTAGCAGAAATCCTAAAGAAAGCACATTATTGGCTTTGTAAAAAAAGAGTGGGGGGTTAATACTTAATAAAATACATACTTAGCAGTGTATAAAAGAGTAAATAATTGTAAATAATGTAAATATATATAATTTCAATTACATAAATAATGTATATAAATATTGATTATCAATAAAGAACCTCCTACTCTTTTTAATAGGTGCTTTGGCTATTTTACATCTGCCTGAGCTACCAGTACCACAAGCAGATGAACCTCAGTTTAATGTCTCATCTGAAGCATGACACACTCAAGGAGTGTAGACCCCCCCCCCCCCACTTATACTGCACTATAGTGTCAGTAGTAAATCTACCTTGTATGGGGAATGAAACCCACAGCCTTCTGCACCAAAGGTGTTTGTGCTACCTGTTGTGCCACTAATGCAGCACTCAGTAAAACTGCCACAGACTGAAATACCCCAGGCACACTCAAAGCATCAGTTTTCAGGCATATAATAGTTTCTATATTCCATTTTTACAGTGTTCATTCTATTTTATAGCAGCAATGTATTTTTACATCTTATCCAAGACTGAGGTATATAAAAGATACATGTTTTCAAATGTTTTTTGATCTTCGTTAAGAAAACCACTTATGGAGCTAGTGTAAAATATTTGAACCAAGAGAGTGCATCGGTGGTCAGTACTTCAGAGATTTATGTACTAGTATCTGTAAATGTGCTGCACATAGATTCCCAGATTCAAAGCTGCTTACTTTTTACTAGGAAATTGATCAGTTAGATACTTTGCTGCCTAGCCACTACTTTCTACCCCTTTCCCTGAGGGTCTGTGTTTATGGTTACCTTTCCACTCATCCAGGCTGTGTTTGAAGAAGGTGAGGGAATTATTTTATTTAATATGGAAGAGGTGTCTATTTCAAGGCTGAAGAATTCTTTGGTTTATGCTACAGTGTAGGCTAAAGTTTTTTTTGTCCAGGTGTTCATAGTATTTCCAGTTTTGTGAATATGAAAGAAGCCATCCAGGACAGAGTGATTTGAAGCAGTGTAGGCCAGACAGAGGTCACATATAAGGAATCTGTATGAGACAGAGACAATGAACAGAGCTTTGAGAAAGTCTGCATAGAAGACTGAACTGAAGCTCTTGATTTTCTTTGTGAAGACATGCTTGTGCCTTTCAGGTTAAATCATACGTCTGGACAGATTAGTACCAAAGGTAGTATTGTATTCATTTATGACATGATAAGGGAAGAATAGAAAGTTTCAATGGCATCCTTAGACACAGCAGAAGTATGCTTAGAACAGAAGGATGGTCTCCTAACAGCTTGGTTAAAAGCTGATTAAAAGAGAGCTCATTGTTGACAAATATACCTAGACAGCTAACAAACGTATCTGTTTTGAGGTGGGTACCATTAATGTTCCTGTTTGCCAAAGAACATAACTTTGAAAGAGGAGGCAGTTTTGAACACATAGTTGGCCTAGAAAGGTTTCCTTTTTCTTTTAAGTTCTTTGTTTAACTTTTTGAGCTTAATTTTGAGGAGTGGGGTTTTTAGTTTGTTATTAAGGAAGAGGATTTGTTTTTCTCTTGCTATAGAACTTGTTTAGGCTATGGTTCTATGAATGGAGTTTTTATCTAAATTTGATAGTATATGTCATGACCCACCACTGGACCAGTAATCAAGGAATTTCAATCCTCATCACTGGTGACAGTGGGGGGCATTCACTGGGAGGATAGCAGGTACACACACAGTATTTTCAGATGCAGCTCCCTGCAAAAAATGCAATTTCCCTTAAGAGCACACAGAGACCACAGTGAGTCCGGGGCTGGTTTCTCCTTCTTTCTCCAGATCCCAAATAAGCCTCCCCAGTGGCACAGCTATAGAGATGAGATCTCAGCTGAGTGTCCAAGCCAAGGCCTCCAGCAACTGCTCTGTTCAACAAGTGCTTCATGTCCCTGCCCAAGTAGCTCACACACACACACACACACACACACACACACACACACACACACACACACACACACACACACACACACACACACACACACACACACACACACACACACACACACACACACACACACACACACACACACACACACACACACACACACACACACACACCTGGGAAAGGCTGGCACAGGCTTACTAGCTATGCCCCCTTCTTCCCAGACTATAAGGTAGTTATGGCTGCCACCAGTCACTCCTGCCAGCTAACTTAAGGCTCTTCCAAGGGTACCTAATATAGTGAAAGTAATATTAATACAAATCGCAGTCTGACCAAGAGCAAGGCTATTAGAAGTGGCCCATACAGTGTCACCAAATAAATATGCAAATACTCTCAAAACTTAAATATCTCTACAAAGATCAGCCACAATGAAAGGTTTAAATATATTTAATAATAAATAATAAAAGAAAAAGAAAATACTAAGTATATATTGACAGTGACATCAGAGTTCAAATCACAGGAAATACTTAAAATAACATTGAAGGACAGGCTCAAACAAATAAAGAAAAGCAATATCTAAACTAAGCTACATTATATGCCTGACTGAGTCTAAGAGAATCACTATTCCCCAATAACTTACTTAATAGAGCATGGCAGGTGATGTGGTGAATGGTTCTTCTTCTTGTCAGGCTCAGGACAGAATACAGAAAGCTCAGTCTCACTAAGAGACTTCTCAAAATAATATCTAAAATATTACTTCTGGCATAGCTTGCAGAATGACAACATTTCTGGTCTTCTGACTTCTAGTTTGCATGCAAAACCCCATTGTTGGAAGCTGGCAGGACTTAGAACCTATCTGTAAAAATTCACACACAAGGGCTTTTGCTCAGATCTTTGGCAGGTGCTGGAACTCATAAAACAATTGCATACCTCAACAGTACAGAAATCTTCCTAGTACAGACTTTGTGTCTCTGGCTGCATTAAAAACTGATAGCATCTTTATGGCTTAGCCTATAAAGTGATTTAATTTCAGATACTTTTTAAAGTTTATAAGACTGAGGTTAACCTCCTTGTCCGCCAGTTTCCTCTATTAAAATATATACATTTAAACAGTTACAATTGTACATGCACATTTCTGCTACCGCAGTAGGGCACACTGGAGATGCATTTCAGACACAAGAACTCTGCAAATACCTTTTCAACACAAATGTCTGTACAAATCAGTGTGATATACACATGACATACAGTTCTAATACATTTGTAACCCTGGCATCTTGCATGACATACAGTTCAAATACATTTGTAACACAAGCATCTTGTATCAATCAGTTTGATATTCCCAAATGACATATAATTATTTACAAAATTACAGCTAGCTCTGCTGGGAGTACCTCTATTCATCACAGTATATTTTTTTACAAATCAAGACTGATGTCTCAGTGCAGGGAATTAAATGAGAATAGAACTCCTCCAAGACTGTGGTAATGATTTATGTTGGGTCTTCAGGAGGAAGGAACCTTTGAAACTCCTTGGGTCATCATAAGGTAAGTCTGCCTTAGACAAGGTAGTTGGGTTTGTGAATATTTTGGATTGGGATTCTAATAGTGAGAACCACTGCTTCATTGTCAGACCTAACCAAGGAGGGTATAATTGAAGATGCAGGGCATAATAGTGCATAAGTATATAAGGCAGCATTTCCTATAATAGAGCTTATGAAAGATTTTTTTCGTTCCACATCAGAAACATGAAATCTGAAATATTAAAACCTGAATTTTACAAAATGCTAAAAGCAGTAGTGAAATATGGATAAAATAAGTAATGTTCAAAATAAAAATAAAATAAATATACAAGGGGCAACATACATACCTCTCAACCTCTTAGAGTAAGAAATCTGGACAAAGCCATAAAAGGTGGGTGGACAAATGCCCAAAAATAAGGACAAACTTTAAATATTAATTTTACAAACTCAGAAAGCTGATTGAATAACAGGCTTTGTATTAGCATGAATTTTATAAAGTATATGAAGTCTAAAACCCAAATGTCTGTTATTATTTTCTGACTTCAGTACTGAATGATTTGCCAGAAAAACACACTTTTTGGGGAAACAGACCAAGAATATGAGGCAAAAGTGTGGATATTCTGTGAAAATCTGGACTGTTGAGAGGTATGGCAACATATCGGCACTCCCTCATGGATTAAATCTTCTAACTCTGAGGTTGCACAACCTTGGGAAATAAATATTTGATTTTGTTGTAAAACTGAGTGCTTCCTGGTTTTCAGGTTATGTGATCTCAGTACTTTAGAAAGGGAGGAGGCACACGGAGGCTGCCCCTCTAAGGGTGCAGATAATTATATTGATGTACAACATGGTTTTTTGAAAGTACATAGTTAGGGTAAATGTTGCCTTCTGTGTAGTGATCTAACTGCAAAAATAAGTCATGCATCTCAAGAAACAGATGTATTTTATTTCATTATATTATACTGATTTCATGTTTCTCACATGTGTTCACTCTGTCTGGACCAATGGAGCTCAACTATACAGAATGCTTCTGAGATACAGAACTTCTGTGCATTAATCTTACTCCACTAATAAAAAATATATGCAGTCAGTCTTATTTTATTTATTGTTCTTTTAGCTAAGTTCACTACACAAGACTGAAACCTCACTGAATCTTACAACAGCAACAGTCAATAGGCTGAAACTGAAAATGCATGAACCATAACACCCCCAAAATGCTGAATCTGACCCTAAAAACACAATTCTGAAGAATACAGTATGTATAACTGTCTATGGGGGGGGGGGGGTCAATTTCCCACTCCCTTAATTTATTAATTATTTTTACTTGGAGGTTGCACAAAATGAAATATTTGTGAAATACTTGGGTTTATGCTCAACACTCAGGCTACTTTAACTTGTAATGAGAATGATTAAGCAGAGGGATATGGAGGTATGGGGGTACATGGGTGCTTATGTGTAGTAGTGAGAGTCAGTAACATAGTAAGTTTATGTGCTGATGTTTGCATTATTTCCATATGGGAAACTGTGATCTTTGTTATTGTATAGTTCTATGAGGTGTGCTTCATTCCTGTGTTCTAAACCCTTTTAGCGTGTATTCAATATGTACTAATAAAGTAGAGACTCTATGCAAATCTAAAAGCAAATCCATCCTTACCTGTCTGAGGTGTATATTGTACTTTGATACTTTAGTTCAGTTGACATTTAGATACTTCATCATTTGACACATTCTGGCTTTTTTTCTTTGGCTTTATTCTTTCTGTCTTTTTCCATTCATAAACATGAGCATGTACTACTTTATTATCTATTTCGACCTACCTGGTTTAGTAGACTTAAAATTTGAATTATTGAAAACCTCTTCCCTAGTGACAATCACTTCTGATTTATGCAACTCTGTGTTATGGGCTTTCATATGTTTTTTGGATTTTTTTTTTTACTTTTTTTCAGTAGGACTATGTATCCTTGAGAAAAATTATGTTGTGTGATCTTTGGAACATAACAACAAAGTGTGAAACTTGCTGGTACACCCTATCTAACATGTTTATCCATCTCCCAGTAATTTTCCCCATACCCTGTCAGTTCATCATTACGTGTGGTTCAATGTCCATACCTTAAACATTTTTTACCTTCTGTGGACATCAACACTACTTAGGAATATTTGTATTTGTGTTCATGAATTCAGGAGGATGAAGCAACTATTCATGCCCTCCGCTCCTGGCAGAGACATTGTTTATGTGGCAAAAACAGCTGCTTCCCGAATTGTTACCAGACATTGCATCATCTTTTGCCACCAGAAAGTTGATTAGCCCTTGATCAAGCTACTGAAACAGTACTCCTCTTGGAAGTGGCTGTTTCTACAATGTGTCTACTCCAGATATTAAAACCATGGTCATTTGGTCATTATCGGGCACTTTCTGTAAGCAGCAATACCAGCATCGCCACTCTGGGAGTAGAGAATCATTTTGGGGGAGAGCAATTCTTGAGGGCATTTACCTTCAGTTTTTCTGTATTTTAGATTCTTTCCATCCATTCAGATATTTTCTGCTAATGCCTGGAATCTGGGATTATACCCAAGTGTCAAACATACTGCTAACAGCCCCCCCCCCAATAACATATAAGGGATGTGTGAATTTTTGACATATCAGTTTATCTGCAATAGGTGGCTTTTCCTTTCTTTGTCTTACGATTCGCCACTCTGAACCTGTAATAGACTCTTCGTGTAAGTAAACCAGCAACTTTACAATTTTGTAGTTGTGTGTGCTTTTCATTAAAGGCAGTTTTTTCAAGTGAGTGTGAAGAACTGGGGAGCATTGAGTTTCAGGCCCCTTAATCATGGTAAATGCCAAGTCTAGATTAAAGGATTCTGCCTCCATTCAAGAGGATAAGGACTCAATATGTTTTGAAGAGCCACTTGAAGGAGCATAGGGTGATTGTACCCAGGTATGAAACCCTTTCTAGAAGGATCTCTTCTCAAAGGCTAAGTAATATGGTATGTATTCATATCACTGTAATTTTATCTTCTCATTGTTGTGTTCTCAAAATCGATGAAAACCAAGTCAGAATTCATTAACCAAGTCATAAAAAATAGTGGTGTGTCAACATGTAAAATAAAATTGAATTAAATAATTAGTTATTCAATGTTAATAAGAAATGTATAAAATGTGTGAAAAAATGTGTGTGTGTGTGTGTGTGTGTGTGTGTGTGTGTGTGTGTGTGTGTGTGTGTGTGTGTGTGTGTGTGTGTGTGTGTGTGTGTGTGTGTGTGTGTGTGTGTGTGTGTGTGTGTGTGTGTGTGTGTGTGATCCAGTATGTAGATAGAAATCATGACCTACATGATGGATTCCAACTGTATGTCTGAGGACAGTATGTGTTATCCTTAGAACTGTGAGAATTGAAATGAAGTTACTGGCAAATATATACTAAGCCCAAGATTGCATCTCAGAGTATTCCCTTTTCCTCAAGGCACAAACATCTCAGTATATATAAACAGCGAAAGTATGAGAATACAATCCCACCACATTAGGGGTACAATAGCGGGTTTCTCTTTTAAAAAGGCAGCAAGTTTCACACTTTGCAGTTATATTTCAATAATTGCAATTCATATTTTTTTGAGTTTCAGGGCTTTTATAGGTTCATAGGTTCATAGGTAAGTACTAGGCTATTTGCCCAAGGGCATTTATAAGCCTAGCCAGAGTGTGTCAGCTTTCACTGCCCCATTGATTAATTAACTGAGCCTCTGTCAAGCAGAGCCAATGAAGTGATCCCAGGAGTGTATTTTCTGTTACCATCTACTCGTCAAGGCTTCTCTTGAAGAGTGTTAGTGTGGGGCTCTGCCTAATGTAGTTAGGAATTTAGTTCCAAAGCATGGGGAGTCTCTGTGACAGGAATCTATACCTCCAGCATGTTCTATTTATTGTTGTGGCGAGGTTTAGCTCACTAGAGTGCGTGGCTCACAGTGACTTGGATTTCTTTAGGTGGAGCATGTCCATCAATTCTGAATTGGACATGGCTTTTATAAGTCAGGCAGAGATCACCTCTGAGTAAGTGATATGCCACTGAGTACAGCCGGAGTTTTTTCAGTCGGGCTGCATAGGACATATGTTTGAGGCCAGTAATCCTCTTGTTGAGGTGCTTTTGTGGCCTTTCAAGCTGTTGGAAGTGTCTTGTGAGGTACATCCCAAATGTGGCATTGTACTCTATGATGGGTCTGATGAGTGACGAGTAGAGGGGCACTATAACCTCTTTATTTCTAGATGCGAACCCCTTAGTAATTAGATGGGCCACATATAAGGATTTCCTAACTACTTTGGCAATATGATTGTCAAAGGAGAGATTACTATCTACCTGGGACCCCAGATCTCTTATTACCTCTTCTGTATTAAGGGGGCTGCCGCCTATGTGGTAATTTGTGGGTGTTTTGTTTTTCCCAAACGAGATGACTATGCACTCTTTGTCTTTTAGCTTGAGGCCATGACTTTGACATCAGGTGTCTGTCTCAGTAAGACCTTTTTGGAGGATGTCTGTGTCAGCCGGAGAGTCAATTATGGCTCCCAGTTTGCAGTCATCGGCAAACTTGGTTAGCCATAGTCCTCCTGTGTTTGCCTGTACTTCTGAGAAATATATGCCGAACAGTAGGGGTCCCAGAACTGAGCCTTGCGGGACACCACTTGTGACTGGTTTAGAGTCAGACCTGGAGCCCGCTATTCTTACCGTGTGAGTTCTGTCTGTAAGCCAGTTGGCAACCCATCTTGTGACATAGGGGTTTATATTCAGGCTGGTGAGTTTTTCTATAATACTCGAGTGAGGAATGGTGTTGAACGCCTTGGCGAGATCAAGGTAGGCTGTGTGAACCACCTTTCCCTCATCTATGGCCTTAGTAACTGTCTCAAAAAAGTCAACCAGGTTTAGTAGGCATGATCTGCCCTTAACAAAGCCGAACTGGGTCAGGTCAAGTGTTTGGAGGTTCCCAATGTCTTTGTTAATGAGCTCCATGATGATGCGCTCAATAGCCTTGCAGACCAGGCTAGTCAGGCTTATAGGGCGATAGTTACCAGGGTCAGTTGTGGCCCCTCTTTTGTGGAGGGGAATAGCCATTGCTGTGCGCCATTCTATGGGCACATAGCCTGTGGAGAGGCTGAGGTTGAACAGCGTGTTTAGGTGGGGGGTTAGTTCGTTCTGTTGTTCATACAAGATACAGCCTGGGACACCATCTGGCCCCACTGATGCTGTGTTTTTGGCTTTAGAAAGGGCTGTTTTCACCTGTGCTTCTGTGATTTCTGGGACACTACACTGTTCCGGTATTGTTGTGGGCGCTTTTGAAGGTGAGAGGGAGGTGAAGTTTGCACTGAATCTATCTGCCAGTATGTTGGCAATATCAGTAGGTTCAGTATATTTTGTGCTATTTTGCACTATCTCACAGCATATCTGCAAGTTGCCACTTAGATTCTTGACATAGCTAAAGAAGGCTTTGTGGTTATCTTTCGAATCCTTGGCTATTTTTCTTTCAAATTAGCCTTGGATGATTTTATGAGGGACCTTAGTTTCTTACTGATACTGACCAGGGATGTCTTTCCTTCTTGGGATTTGCTTTTTTTCTGAACTAGTTTACTCCTTTTGTTGTAAACCTGTTTATGGCAGGGGTCCACCAGACTGGTTTCCTTCTCTTAGGGGAGTGAGCCTTGGTTTTGCTAGGGATGGCATGATCCATGCATCCTTGTAAGTGCTCATAGAGTGCAATTGTAAAGGATTCTGCATCTTGGGCAGTGTTATCCTTTAGCGTGGGGGCTGTGAAACTTACCACCTCTGCCTTAAGTAAGGTGAAGTTTGCTTTAGAAAATGTTTTCACTGTGGTTTCCTTGGTTGGGGGTGGTGGTGGGGTGTGGACATCCAGGGTGATTAGTTTATGGTCTGATCTAACCTGTGACGGGTTGACCTCCGGTACGGAGCACCTGTCACCCATGTTGGTGATGACCAGGTCCAATATGTTGTGGCCTCTGGTAGGGGAGTTTAACAGCTGATCCAGGGCATTTGAGTTGATAAATTCCAGGAAGCGCTAAGCCTGGGAGTTTGTACTCAAGTAGTTTTCCCAGTTAATGGTAGGGTAATTGAAATCTCCCAAGATCAGGGTGTTTGGTAAGATCTTCATGTTTTCCAGTGTCTCCAGAAAGGCGGAGTGGTGGTCCTGGGTCATGGAGGGTGATCTGTAGCAGGCCACAATTTGCATTGCAGATTTGCCCGATGTTAGTTGTACATGGATAATCTCAGAGGTATCATGCTGTGCCACTAACCTGGAGGTGCCGGTATCCTTGATGAATATGGCTACACCCCCTCCTTTTGTGTTTTGGTTCATGTTCTGTGGCCGAAATGTGTGGTATGAGTTGTAGCCCAGTAGTGCTGGAGTGCTCTTTGGAGCCTTGAACCAGGTTTAAGTTACTGCACAGATGTTGACGTTCTCCATACTTAGGAGTGCTTCAAGCGCATGCATTTTGAGATTTAAACTCCTGGTGTTGAGTAGCATAACCCTCATTTTTTTACTTGTGCTGTTTACGGAGGTTGGTTTGAATTTTGAGCCTTGCCTAAAAAAGGCACTATGGGGGCAGCAAGAGCCTTGGCCAGTATTCGAAAGCCAAGGGGTGACAGGTGCAAGCCATCTCTTGTGAAGCAATGCGGCTTGTCGAACATGTCATCCCAGGCTGAAAGACACTGGATCCCCTTTGAATGACACCAGAAGCTTAGCAAATTGTTGAAATTGATCATTTTTTCTTTATACTGAGGTATCATTCTTGGTGAGGGCAGGATGCTACTCAGGGTCAGGGTCATACCCACCTGGCTACATGATCAAAGAGCTCTTCCATGTCTCTTTTCATGTAGTCCAGGGAGGTACGGCTGAGGTCATTCACGCCAACATGAACAATGACAGAGTCATATTTGTACTTGTTCTGTAGTGACCTGAATGCTTGTGTTATGTGGCGGATTCTTGCTCCCGACAGGCTAACAGTAACCTTCTCCTTGTCCAGCCTAGTGAGTGGGGCGTCAGTGTGCCTGACTATTGAGTCACCTATTACTAGTGTGTTAGGTATGTTATTTCGCCTTAAGGGCTGTGATTGTTCGGCACATTGATTTTGTGTTTTGTGTGTTGTCTGGCTTGTGCTGGGAGGTGCAGGTTTTGTGGGTGTCTGCTTTGGAGCTCTCTGATGCTTTTGCAGGTTTTTATTTAGAGCCTCCGAGTATGATTTCGTGTAATTATGTGTATTTTTGCCAGTGCTGGTTTAGTAGGTCTATGTGAGGCTGGAGGTGTGGTGCAATTGTTAACCTTCTCCTCATGACTGCCTGTTCCAGTCTTGGGTGGAGATACCTTAGCCTCCAGTTTGGCTGTATAATTGCATCTCTCACATATGTTAGTGTTTTGTGGTAGGAGGAGAGGGCTGTCTATGTACATGAGGCAGTTGTAACATTGCCTCAGGATACCCAGATTCACCAGCTGGACTGGCGAGTACACCTGAAGTTGCCCTTTGGTCATGCCTGAATAGTAGGGTGAGCTGCTTAGTCACTTGGTTGGTGAGTGATGTATAAAGAGCCTTGCTCTGCTGGGCAGTCAAGTGTCGGGGTTTATTAGTGCTTGCTATTAGGTCTGAGCAAGTGCTGGACTGTAGGATGCTTTTTGAGTGCTTAGGTTGAGAGTTTGACTAGTTTCAAGTGAAAAACTGAAGAGGAGCCGGGAATAATTTAACCCTAGCTAACCGGTGCTGCCTGGTGCACAAAACCTTGCAACGCGTTTTTTAAACTACTAACTTCTGGACTGGAACCACTCCTCCAGGGACAGATGGCCGCTCAAAGTTCCCCTCTCTCACAGGTGAACAGAGAAACTTTCCTCTATCCAAGTAAGGTTTGGGCAACTCAGAAACTTGTAACACAGCCCTGAATTCAGCACTAGCCTGAAAACTGGACTATACTAGCCTAGAAAGGTGGGAAACAAGACATTTATTTATTTATTTTTTGAAAAGATAAGGCAAAAACAGTAAAATGTACACTTAAAACAGCTTTAAATGACTACAAGCGATCAGAAAAGGCTATTGCACTTTAGTGTGTAGCCTACAACAGTTAAACAATTTATTTAAACAAAAAACAACTTTCTAAAAGTGCAGGCAGTCAAATAAGTATGATATTTGAAAAAAAACAAGCATTTAAATCACAATAAGTGCTGGAAAATCAGCATTTAGGCAGAAAACAGTTAAGTAGAGCAAGAAAATACAGAAAACTGATAATCACAACAAAGTCTCTCTTTTAGGCTAGAAGACTTATATCAGTTTAAGGCTTTCTAGTGCTTTCCAGTAGGTTAGTTACAGGAAAGATGGGAAACAACCGCAGATGTGATCTTTTAAACCAGAAAGTTGAAAGAGATGGACATCTTCCCGAATGGTCAATAAACTACAATTCCTGGGCCAAGAACCACTCCTCTTGTGGTAGACAGGCTGCCTAGTACTTACCACTCCCACTTATAAGCTAGAAGGCTGCACTCCAACACAAAGGCTTGGGGGGCTCAGAAGCTTACAAACAGTCCTGGATACAGCAAATCTGTACCTGGACTAGACTAGTTATGAGAAAGGTAGGGATCAAGCACAAACATGGGCTTTAAAAGCAGAAAGTTGAGAGAGATGGAAAAAAACTGCCCAAACGGCCAATAAACTACATGTTCTGGGCCAGAACCACTCCTCTTGTGGTAGATAGGCTACCCAGTGCTTACCACTCCCACTGATAAGCTAGAAGGCTTCCCTCCAACACAGAAAGGCTTACGGGGCTCAGAAGTTTACCAACAGTCCTGGATACAGCAACTCTGTATCTGGACTAGGCTAGTTACAGGAAAGGTGGGAAACAAGCGCAAGTGCAGCTTTTAAACTAGAACGTTGAAAGAGATGGGAAAAAAATGCCCAAATGGCCAGTAGCTACAATTTCTGAGTCTCAAATTTAGAGTCTTGAATCTTTGTTAAAGCACCTTACATGATCTTAGTAAGGCAGTATGTAGAGAAAAAAATACATGCGAAGATCCAAATTAGATTACTGTGTTGTCCTTTTTTTCCAAAAGGATCCTGCCTAAATGCCTTCAATTTCTTCATAAGAACTCTTCTACCATTCTTTGATAGCCTATTGAGATTTTAAAAAGCTCTCTAACCCAAGGAGACTCTACAATAATTATGGCTCCTTATCACATTGATTTCTACTCCAACCTGCATTTTGTATAGAGGCACCTTTCCCTCATCCATCAAAAATACAATGCTAAATTAAGAAATAGGTTGCTACAGTGGAAGCCCAGTATCAACAAATTTTACAAAAAGGGAGAAAAAAAAACTGCTGACTGTATGAAATAAACTCACAAACCTATGCAGCAACTGATGTCAAAAAGGTAAGCAAAGGAATCAGGTATAAAATCAGGACCTGCAAAGGCACATATGAATTAAATATTTTCACCTCATCCAAAGATGACTGCACAGCCTTTTTAACTGTCAGGAACCTTAGGAGCAATACTCAGTACTACACAGCACTGATCAGGTGGTACTACCTACTCTGACCTTAGCAGTAATATTCAGTACTACACAGCACTGATCTCAGGTGGTACTACCTACTCTGGTCTTAGCAGTAATATTCAGTACTACACAGCACTGATCTCAGGTGGTACTACCAACTCTGACCTTAGCAGTAATATTCAGTACTACACAGCACTGATCTCAGGTGGTACTACCTACTCTGTCCTTAGCAGTAATATTCAGTACTACACAGCAGTGATCTCAGGTGGTACTACCTACTCTGACCTTAGCAGTAATATTCAGTACTACACAGCACTGATCTCAGGTGGTACTACCTACTCTGACCTTAGCAGTAATATTCAGTACTACACAGCACTGATCTCAGGTGGTACTACCTACTCTCACCTTAGTAGTAATATTCAGTACTACACAGCACTGATCTCAGGAGGTACTACCTACTCTGTCCTTAGCAGTAATATTCAGTACTACACAGCACTGATCTCAGGTGGTACTACCTACTCTGTCCTTAGCAGTAATATTCAGTACTACACAGCACTGATCTCAGGTGGTACTACCTACTCTGACCTTAGTAGTAATATTCAGTACTACACAGCACTGATCTCAGGTGGTACTACCAACTCTGACCTTAGCAGTAATATTCAGCACTACACAGCACTGATCTCAGGTGGTACTACCTTCTCTGGTCTTAGCAGTAATATTCAGTACTACACAGCACTGATCTCAGGTGGTACTACCAACTCTGACCTTAGCAGTAATATTCAGTACTACACAGCACTGATCTCAGGTGGTACTACCTACTCTGTCCTTAGCAGTAATATTCAGTACTACACAGCAGTGATCTCAGGTGGTACTACCTACTCTGACCTTAGCAGTAATATTCAGTACTACACAGCACTGATCTCAGGTGGTACTACCTACTCTGACCTTAGCAGTAATATTCAGTACTACACAGCACTGATCTCAGGTGGTACTACCTACTCTCACCTTAGTAGTAATATTCAGTACTACACAGCACTGATCTCAGGAGGTACTACCTACTCTGTCCTTAGCAGTAATATTCAGTACTACACAGCACTGATCTCAGGTGGTACTACCTACTCTGTCCTTAGCAGTAATATTCAGTACTACACAGCACTGATCTCAGGTGGTACTACCTACTCTGACCTTAGTAGTAATATTCAGTACTACACAGCACTGATCTCAGGTGGTACTACCTACTCTGTCCTTAGCAGTAATATTCAGTACTACACAGCACTGATCTCAGGTGGTACTACCTACTCTGACCTTAGCAGTAATATTCAGTACTACACAGCACTGATCTCAGGTGGTACTACCTACTCTGACCTTAGCAGTAATATTCAGCACTACACAGCACTGATCTCAGGTGGTACTACCTACTCTGTCCTTAGCAGTAATATTCAGTACTACACAGCACTGATCTCAGGTGGTACTACCTACTCTGACCTTAGCAGTAATATTCAGTACTACACAGCACTGATCTCAGGTGGTACTACCTACTCTGACCTTAGCAGTAATATTCAGCACTACACAGCACTGATCTCAGGTGGTACTACCTACTCTGTCCTTAGCAGTAATATTCAGTACTACACAGCACTGATCTCAGGTGGTACTACCTACTCTGACCTTAGCAGTAATATTCAGTACTACACAGCACTGATCTCAGGTGGTACTACCTACTCTGACCTTAGCAGTAATATTCAGCACTACACAGCACTGATCTCAGGTGGTACTACCTACTCTGTCCTTAGCAGTAATATTCAGTACTACACAGCACTGATCTCAGGTGGTACTACCTACTCTGACCTTAGCAGTAATATTCAGTACTACACAGCACTGATCTCAGGTGGTACTACCTACTCTGACCTTAGCAGTAATATTCAGTACTACACAGCACTGATCTCAGGTGGTACTACCTACTCTGACCTTAGCAGTAATATTCAGCACTACACAGCACTGATCTCAGGTGGTACTACCTACTCTGTCCTTAGCAGTAATATTCAGTACTACACAGCACTGATCTCAGGTGGTACTACCTACTCTGACCTTAGCAGTAATATTCAGCACTACACAGCACTGATCTCAGGCGGTACTACCTTCTCTGGTCTTAGCAGTAATATTCAGTACTACACAGCAGTGATCTCAGGTGGTACTACCTACTCTGACCTTAGCAGTAATATTCAGTACTACACAGCACTGATCTCAGGTGGTACTACCTACTCTGACCTTAGTAGTAATATTCAGCACTACACAGCACTGATCTCAGGTGGTACTACCTACTCTGTCCTTAGCAGTAATATTCAGTACTACACAGCACTGATCTCAGGTGGTACTACCTACTCTGACCTTAGCAGTAATATTCAGCACTACACAGCACTGATCTCAGGCGGTACTACCTTCTCTGGTCTTAGCAGTAATATTCAGTACTACACAGCAGTGATCTCAGGTGGTACTACCTACTCTGACCTTAGCAGTAATATTCAGTACTACACAGCACTGATCTCAGGTGGTACTACCTACTCTGACCTTAGTAGTAATATTCAGCACTACACAGCACTGATCTCAGGTGGTACTACCTTCTCTGATCTTAGCAGTAATATTCAGTACTACACAGCACTGATCTCAGGTGGTACTACCTACTCTGACCTTAGCAGTAATATTCCGTACTACACAGCACTGATCTCAGGTGGTACTACCTACTCTGACCTTAGCAGTAATATTCAGTACTACACAGCACTGATCTCAGGTGGTACTACCTACTCTGACCTTAGTAGTAATATTCAGTACTACACAGCACTGATCTCAGGTGGTACTACCTACTCTGTCCTTAGCAGTAATATTCAGTACTACACAGCACTGATCTCAGGTGGTACTACCTACTCTGGCCTTAGCAGTAATATTCAGTACTACACAGCACTGATCTCAGGTGGTACTACCTACTCTGTCCTTAGCAGTAATATTCAGTACTACACAGCACTGATCTCAGGTGGTACTACCTACTCTGACCTTAGCAGTAATATTCAGTACTACACAGCACTGATCTCAGGTGGTACTACCTACTCTGACCTTAGCAGTAATATTCAGTACTACACAGCACTGATCTCAGGTGGTACTACCTACTCTGACCTTAGTAATACTATTCAGTACTACACAGCACTGATCTCAGGTGGTACTACCTACTCTGACCTTAGCAGTAATATTCAGTACTACACAGCACTGATCTCAGGTGGTACTACCTTCTCTGATCTTAGCAGTAATATTCAGTACTACACAGCACTGATCTCAGGTGGTACTACCTACTCTGACTTCAGCAGTAATATTCAGTACTACACAGCACTGATCTCAGGTGGTACTACCTACTCTGACCTTAGCAGTAATATTCAGTACTACACAGCACTGATCTCAGGCGGTACTACCTACTCTGACCTTAGCAGTAATATTCAGTACTACACAGCACTGATCTCAGGTGGCACTACCTACTCGGACCTTAGCAGTAATATTCAGTACTACACAGCACTGATCTCAGGTGGTACTACCTACTCTGACCTAGCATACTGGTGGATAAAGGTAGTCGAAACATCTCTTCCTGCTTCTCGTTTTTCTTCGTCTTGCTCCATTTAGTCATTACCATTGCTTATAATTACTTCCGAACAAGTCTTAAAAGTCCTCTCCAAAACCAAAAACAATAGCACTAAGGGTTTGAAACTACATAACAGTATGTCTCTTTGTTAGCATAAAACACTGCTTCACCAATTCTCTCTTAAACCCATTCAGTCTTAGCCTCTTTACTGAGTATGTGCCTGAAGCCTGGATGAAAGCTATTTTAGCACCACTCCACATTGATGGTCCTACCACTGAAGCACCACTCCACATGGATGGTCCTACCTCTGAAGCACCACTCTACATTAATGGGCCTATCACTGAAGCACCACTCCACATGGATGGCCCTACCACTGAAGCATCACTCGGCATTGATGGCCCTACCACTGAAGAACCACTCCCCATGGATGGTCCTACCATTGAAGCACCACTCTGCATGCATGGTCCTACCATGAAGCACCACTCCGCATGGATGGTCCTACCACTGAAGCACCACTCTACATGGATGAGCCTATCACTGAAACTCTATTCTGCATGGATGGTCCTACCACTGAAGCACCACTGCACATGGATGGCCCTACCAGTGAAGCACGAATCCGCATGGATGGTCCTACCACTGAAGCTCCATTCTACATGGATGGGCCTATCGCTGAAGCTCCATTTACATGGATGGTCTTACCACTGATACTGGGGAACTACAGGGCAATTAGTCTTATCATCAATCATTTGCAAAGCAATGGAAAGTATCATTGTGGACCTCATAAATAATGATATTGGTAGCTTTCAAGTTCTTGTTCCTACCATACTGACTTTGTAAAAAGTGGGTCCTCCTTACTAAATCTCATGAATTTCTTTGAGAACTCACTGCACAATGCATACCTAAATTTAGCTAAAGCCTGTGACATAATGCCACACTTTGACCTTATTAAAAAACTATAAAATTAAATGTAAATCCTTACAAGATTCATGGGACAACAAGCCATCTCTCAGAGTGAACCCACACAGTCAAGGCTGCAGGCACACTCTCCTCAGAAAGATAGGTGACCAGTGATATTTCACAGTTTTCTGTTTAGAACCACCTCTTTTCATCATTTACTTTCTGATCCTCAGTTCAATATTTAGGGTGACTGGCTGATTAACTTTGCTAATGACTATAAACTCACAGCTGTCATCAGCTCAACATATGACATGTATATCCCCCAAAAGGGACTAACCCCCCCCCCCCCAGAAAAAAAAAAACACTCCTTTTGTCAGGACCAAGGTCTTAAGCGTAATGTAAAGAAATGTAGTATATTTTGTTTTGTTTTATTTTGGGGAAGCAAGAACACCCCTGCTTCTACATTATAAAATGATACATCTTGAAATGAGTGCTGTGGTTTCAGTCGACAGTGAAATTGGATGACATTTGTTTAGTTGAGCGCTTTTGGTTGACTAAGCAGATGGTCAACAGGTGTGTGAGATCACACAATTCTTGGTATTTTGCAATATTCCGACTACTTGATTTTGTGCAATCTCTATGCTAGTAAATCTAATTGGGAGGGGTGGGGTTGGGCAGTCTCTATGCTAGTAAATCTAATTGGGAGGGGTGGGGTTGGGCAGTCTCTATGCTAGTAAATCTAATTGGGAGGGGTGGGGTTGGGCAGTCTCTATGCTAGTAAATCTAATTGGGAGGGTGCGGTTGGGCAGTCTCTATGCTAGTAAATCTAATTGGGAGGGGTGGGGTTGGGCAGTCTCTATGCTAGTAAATCTAATTGGGAGGGGTGGGGTTGGGCAGTCTCTATGCTAGTAAATCTAATTGGGAGGGGTGGGGTTGGGCAGTCTCTATGCTAGTAAATCTAATTTTGAGGGGTGGGTTGGGCAGTCTCTATGCTAGTAAATATAATTGGGAGGGGTGGGGTTGGTTCTCAGCACATGCATAATAGCACATCAGTTTCTGCATTGTCAATGTATTGTGGTCGGTGTTTCAGAACTCAACGTTTTTGTAATGTATTGTGGTCGGTGTTTCAGAAATCAATGTTTTTGTAATGTATTGTGGTCGGTGTTTCAGAAGTCAACGTTTTTGTAACGTATTGTGGTCGGTGTTTCAGAAGTCAATGTTTTTGTAATGTACTGTGGCCGGTGTTTCAGAAGTCAATGTTTTTGTAACGTATTGTGGCCGGTGTTTCAGAAGTCAATGTTTTTGTAACGTATTGTGGCCAGTGTTTCAGACGTCAATGTTTTTGTTTGTTAACCAAGGCAAATATAATACTTGAATTCGATACTATCATAATAGATTTGAATACAGTCACAGACAATAAACTCTTTTTTGACCCTAAGCTATCAGTTATTGTTTTTTGTTATTTATTAAGTAGGGGTGTTTTATATAGTATGGTAGTGTAAGGCATTTTATTTTATAGTGTGAGATAGTATTTTTTAGAGTAACATTGAATTTTATTGGCTATCATCTTGTTTCTTGGAACATACGTAGGGAAAACTATTAGAAAATTAAGACTTAGGATTTTGGAGCACACAAGAGACATAAGGAACAAAAAGCCACTAATGCTCTGTTTGTACACAGAGTTGCATTATTTTTTTAAAAAATATATTTTTTGTAGTGGATAAGATTCCACATAATGGGAAAGGTGGTGATGCTAAGACCTTATTGGAGGTCAAGGAGTGTTTGTGGCAGCTTAGACTGGATGCATCTAGATCACCAGGGATCAATGATCACATCTCACTGTCCAGTATTTTAAAACATAGGTCCTATTGTGTCTAACATGAAACAACAATTTACACACAATTACTGACTATACAGTTATACATTAATTCATGTGTATTATGCATTATAAAATTTATAAAATGTACAATAGACATTTTTTTTCAAAATCACCATTATGTTTTTTTGATTTTTATTAAGTAGGGGTGTTTTATATAGTATGGTAGTGTAAGGCATTTTATTTTATAGCATGAGATAGTATTGTTTAGAGTAACATTGAATTTTATTGGCTATCATCTTGTTTCTTGGAACATTTTTAATTTTATTTTGAATTCTAAATAATTAATTGTTTAGCATTTCTGATTGATTTCAAGAAGGGGGCGTGTGTATGAATTGACTTTTAAGAACTGGAACTTGCATTTCACTTCTTACTCTGATGATGCCCAAGTTGATGGATGGGTGAAAGCGCTAAGTGAAATCTAATTTTGTATTTGCTTGGATACTTTTCTTTGGTCTTGTCAAATAAAGCCTTTGACTGTCATGGAGCTGGTTTGGCTTATATATTATTAGAAAACCTTTCTACCTAATGCAATTAATGACAGAAGGCAGAGCCTTCAGATTATCGCTCTCTACACCTCCATTATCATATCTATAATACGATATAATGCCCCTCTGACATATATGTATGCAGACATACTGCCATTATCATATCTATAATACAATATAATGCCCCTCTGACATATATGTATGCAGACATACTGCCGTTATCATATCTATAATACAATATAATGCCCCTCTGACATATATGTATGCAGACATACTGCCGTTATCATATCTATAATACAATATAATGCCCCTCTGACATATATGTATGCAGACATACTGCCATTATCATATCTATAATACGATATAATGCCCCTCTGACATATATGTATGCAGACATACTGCCATTATCATATCTATAATACGATATAATGCCCCTCTGACATATATGTATGCAGACATACTGCCGTTATCATATCTATAATACGATATAATGCCCCTCTGACATATATGTATGCAGACATACTGCCGTTATCATATCTATAATACGATATAATGCCCCTCTGACATATATGTATGCAGACATACTGCCGTTATCATATCTATAATACGATATAATGCCCCTCTGACATATATGTATGCAGACATACTGCCATTATCATATCTATAATACGATATAATGCCCCTCTGACATATATGTATGCAGACATACTGCCATCATCATATCTATAATACGATATAATGCCCCTCTGACATATATGTATGCAGACATACTGCCATCATCATATCTATAATACGATATAATGCCCCTCTGACATATATGTATGCAGACATACTGCCATCATCATATCTATAATACGATATAATGCCCCTCTGACATATATGTATACAGACATACTGCCATTATCATATCTATAATACAATATAATGCCCCTCTGACATATATGTATGCAGACATACTGCCATTATCATATCTATAATACGATATAATGCCCCTCTGACATATATGTATGCAGACATACTGCCATTATCATATCTATAATACAATATAATGCCCCTCTGACATATATGTATGCAGACATACTGCCATTATCATATCTATAATACAATATAATGCCCCTCTGACATATATGTATGCAGACATACTGCCATTATCATATCTATAATACGATATAATGCCCCTCTGACATATATGTATGCAGACATACTGCCATTATCATATCTATAATACGATATAATGCCCCTCTGACATATATGTATGCAGACATACTGCCATTATCATATCTATAATACGATATAATGCCCCTCTGACATATATGTATGCAGACATACTGCCATCATCATATCTATAATACGATATAATGCCCCTCTGACATATATGTATGCAGACATACTGCCATCATCATATCTATAATACGATATAATGCCCCTCTGACATATATGTATGCAGACATACTGCCATTATCATATCTATAATACGATATAATGCCCCTCTGACATATATGTATGCAGACATACTGCCATTATCATATCTATAATACAATATAATGCCCCTCTGACATATATGTATGCAGACATACTGCCATTATCATATCTATAATACAATATAATGCCCCTCTGACATATATGTATGCAGACATACTGCCATTATCATATCTATAATATGATATAATGCCCCTCTGACATATATGTATGCAGGCATACTGCCGTTATCATATCTATAATACAATATAATGCCCCTCTGACATATATGTATGCAGACATACTGCCGTTATCATATCTATAATACAATATAATGCCCCTCTGACATATATGTATGCAGACATACTGCCATTATCATATCTATAATACAATATAATGCCCCTCTGACATATATGTATGCAGACATACTGCCATTATCATATCTATAATACGATATAATGCCCCTCTGACATATATGTATGCAGACATACTGCCATTATCATATCTATAATACGATATAATGCCCCTCTGACATATATGTATGCAGGCATACTGCCATTATCATATCTATAATACAATATAATGCCCCTCTGACATATATGTATGCAGACATACTGCCGTTATCATATCTATAATACAATATAATGCCCCTCTGACATATATGTATGCAGACATACTGCCGTTATCATATCTATAATACAATATAATGCCCCTCTGACATATATGTATGCAGACATACTGCCATTATCATATCTATAATACGATATAATGCCCCTCTGACATATATGTATACAGACATACTGCCATTATCATATCTATAATACGATATAATGCCCCTCTGACATATATGTATACAGACATACTGCCATTATCATATCTATAATACGATATAATGCCCCTCTGACATATATGTATGCAGACATACTGCCATTATCATATCTATAATACGATATAATGCCCCTCTGACATATATGTATGCAGACATACTGCCATTATCATATCTATAATACAATATAATGCCCCTCTGACATATATGTATGCAGACATACTGTAAACACAGAAATAACGCAATTTTCCCACAGTGAAAAGGTCTCAAGTATGGGCTTCCAAAGTAGAGAGAACATCTGAAAGCTCTACCACTCCACTCCATCTCCTTCATACTTCTACAAGGTAACCTTTACTTCGCTTACAAGGCTGCAAACCAGCATGCCTTGCATAACCTTTTACACGTTCCTAAAACAGACAGCAACAATAATACCCATTTCTATGTGCTAGATCAAACTTTACATTGTCATATTAATGGGATTTGTTGACAGGATAGATACCTCTCTTAAATCATACTCTTAGGAGCATAGGAGGTTACTAGACTAATGGCCCTGGGGCCTTTCCAAACCTAGCCAAGGGTTTATCCCCAAAAAGAAACCTCAGCCAGCACCTGTCAGTGAGGGACATAGGTGGAACCCCTGGGAAAAATTTGTTGTTTCCCATCCACTCATCAAGGTTGCACTTGAAGAGGGTCAGTGAGGTCCTCTGTTTGACATATATGGGAAGTCTATTCCAGAGATGGGGCAGCCTCTGGGGACAAGCCTGTCTCTCCAGCAAGTTTTGTTGATGTCGCATATTAGATTCAGGTCTTTTAAGTGGGTAGTGCGTGAGGAGTTAGACTTATGGATATGGAGCATCTCTAGTAGGGCAGGGTCCAAGATTGCCTTGTAGGCGAGACACAGATCACCCTGAGCAATCTATATGATACCGAACAGAGTGATAGTGATTTGAGCCTGTCTGTATAGGATAGGTGTCGGAGGCAATGGATTCTCTTTGTGTGGTATTTCAGTGGCCTTTCCAGTTGGTGCAGATGTTTGGAGAGGTACATCCCAAATGGGGCCTTATACTCAATTACTGGTCTAATGAGGGAGGAGTATAGAGATGTAATAACCTTCTTTTTTCTGTGTGCAATCCCTTTACTTATGAGATGAACCAAGTAAAATGCTTTTCTGACCACTGCCGCTACATGATGGTTGAATGTGAGGTTGTTATCAACAGGTTGTGTGCTTAGGGGGTTGCCATTTTGCCATTGATGTGGTAATCAACAGGGGTCATAGTTTTGCCAAATGGTATGATGATATATTTTTTTGCATTTAGCTTAAAGTCATTACTTTGGCACCATTCATTAGCTGCTGTGAGACCCTCTTGCCATATATTAACATAATTTGGGGAGTCAATGACAGCACCCACCCTACAGTTGTCCACAACCTTGGTCAGCCACAGGACTTTTTTCTTTGCCTGGACCTTTGAGAAATAGATGCCAAACAGCTCCAGGACAGATCCCTGGGGAACTCCACTAGTGACAGGTCTGCTATCAGAGGTGGAGGTGCCTATTTTGACTTTGAGGGTTCTGTCGGTGAGACAGTTGGCCATCCATCTGATGAGATAGGGATTTAAGCCAAGTTGTGTTAGCTTTTTGATGATGCCCAAGTGGGGGATTGTGTCAAAGGCCTTGGCCAAGTCAAGGTAAGCTGTATGTACTGACTTTCCCTCATTCAGGGCCTTGGTGACAGTCTCAAAGAAGTCAACCAGGTTCAACAGGCAAGATCTGCCCTTGATGAATCCGAACATGGTGGGATCAAGTGCTTGGAGATTACCTATGTCCTTGTTTATGAGACCCATAGTAATACACTCTATGGCCTTACATATCAGACTTGTCAAACTAATGGGATGATAATTTCCAGGGTCAGTAGTGTCACCACATTTGTGCAAGGGGATGACCATGGCAGTTCTCCACTTTGCTGGAATGAAGCCAGTACTTAGGCTGTGGTTGAATAGGATGCTCAATGGTGAAGCCAGCTCTTGCTGGAGTTGGTGCAGAATACATCCTGGATACTATCAGGTCCCATGGAAGCTGTGTTATTTTCCTTGGATAGGGCCTCTAACACTTGATCTACAGAAATGTGAGGTGTGGGACACGTACTGGAGATGTCAAAAGGGCCTTTGGGGGGACAGAGGGGTGAAGTTTGCATTGAACCTATCTGCTAGCAGGTTGGCTAAGTCAACGGGATCAGTGTAAGTGATACTGTTAAGTATTAATTCAGAATAAACCTGGGCTTTGCCACAGAATTCCCGATGTAACTAAAGAAGGTTTTATGGTTCCTGTTTGTTATGGAGGCTAGTTTCATTGGCCTTGGAGGTTTTCACTAGTGATCTAATTTGCTTCTTGAGGTTAAGGAGGGAGTGTTTCCCATTTGGAATTTGTTCTCTTTTACCCTTGGACAACAGTTTCTTTCTTTTGTTGTAAAACATGTTGATAGAGGATGTTTACCAAACAGGTTTGTGTTTCCTTGAGGAGCAAGTTTTAGTTTTATTGGTTATGGCTAAGTCCATGACGTGCATCCTCTGAGGGGCGGTGGTGTGAAGCCAGGGATACCCTCCCTTAGGAGGTTGTAGTCAGCTTTTGAAAAGTTTTCTAGCTTGATTATGGCTGGGGGGGGGGGTTGGGTGGGACAAAAACTTCGAATGAGACATTATGATGATCTGATCTCACCATGGAAGAACATACTGTGGGAGTGGTGCAGCAGTCACCCATGTTGGTGAGAACCAAGTCCAGAATGTTATCTCCCCTTGTGGGGGATGAGACGAGCTGGTCTAGTGCATTAGAACTGATGAAGTCGAGGAATCATTGAGAGAGTGCATTAGTGCAAGAATAGTTCACCCAGTCTATGGTGGGGTAGCTGAAGTCACGAAGGATCAGGGTGTTAGTGGGTACCTTGAAGATCCAGGTAAGAGGAGTGGGTGTCCTGATTCATGGAGGGGGGGGGTCTATAGCTAGCTATAACTTGGATGGATGTCTTGCCAACTGTCAGTTGTACCTGGACTAGTTCCAGTGTCTCATGCTGGCAAACCAGTCTGGAGGTGTACCTGTCCTTAATGAAGATAGAGACACCACCACCCTTAGTCTTCTTGACCTCATTTTGGGGTCGGAATATGTGGAATGAGGTATAGCCTGGTAAGGCAGGGGTGCTCTCCAAAGTCCTGAACCAAGCTTCTGTGACCACACAGACATCAGCATCTTCCAATGTAAGGAGTACCTCCAGTGAGTCAATTTTCAGGTTAAGGCTCCTAGCATTAAGCAGCATGACTTTCAATTTGCTTTTTGACAGATCTTTTAAGTTGGAAGGTTTGTCTTTGGGACATTGCCTAATAAAGGCACAATGGGGGAGGCAAGAGCCTTGACCAGGATCCAGAAACCCAGTGTTGACAGGTGAAGGCCATCTCTGGCAAACCACTGAGGCCTGTCGACCATGTCATCCAATGCAGACCGATACTGGATCCTCTTGGAATGACACCAGAAACTAAGACAGTTGCTGAAGTCGATCATTTTTTGTTGGTATTGTGGTATCATTCTTGGTGAAAGTAGGATGCTGCTTAGGGATAGCGTCATACCTGCCTGGAGCACATACTCTGATAGTTCAATCATGTCTCTCTTCATGTAGCCCAGGGAGGTACATCTCAAGTCATTCACACCAAAATGTACAATGACAGAGTCGTACTTGTACTTTTGTGCAGAGACATAAGTACTTCTGGCACCAGACAGAAAACTGCCCTTGACCCTCTCCTTGTCGAGCCTGGTGAGAGGGACATTGGTGTGTCTCACAACTGAGTCACTAATGACTAGTGCGATTTATTGTTCTGCCTAGTGGGCTGTGATGGTTTATTGTTTTGCCTTATGTGCTGTGTTTGTGAGACACTATTGTATTGTCTGCTGTGTGTGGTGTGTTTGTTGTTATGTGGGAACATTTGTGAGTGTGTCTCTTCATATGGAATAAGGCCCTACTCCAAATCAAACAGAAGGTCCTGGTCCAAATCAAAGAAAGTCACTCATTAAACAATGCAGCTCCTTAAATGTCTTTAAATCCAGCCTGGGTCAATGTATATGGATCCATAAATTCATCCCTTATCTTGCTCCTCTGATCATTGTGGATAGAAGGAGCAAGTAGTAAGAAGTGCAGTGGCCAGGCTCTTAATGGTCAGCATGACCGATAGCCTAGTAATAACCTAGGAATGTATTAAATCCTGATGAAGGTATATGCATCACTTCCTTATTCTGCGCGTAAACAAATCTGCAATATTATGTTGATATAAAATATAACTTTACATCTTTTGTAACCCCGTTGTATAAATTAGTGTAACTTACTTTAAATATATGATATATGTAATGTTACATTTGATATTTTTTCTTGGCAGGCTGCCAAGCAATGACCAAACCCTAATTGGATTTATCACATTTGACAGTTCAGTCCATTTCTACAACTTCCAAGGAAACTCCTGTGAGCCACAGATGATAGTTTCACTCAGCACAGAAGGTACGTTTTAATACAGGACTGCATAATTTGTGCTACACATGATATGCAAATCAAGATATGGAAACTGTTAATATTTTTTGCATATTTGGTAAAGCTGCACCTAGATTACATTTGGAATCCTGACCTCAAGTAGGAGAGATTACAATGTAGTAACACGTAGACAGAAAATTTAGAGAAACTGTTTGAGGCCGGAAGGTTAATAAGGTGATGGACGTGTATTCACCAGAAATAAGGTAAGTGAGAGGAGAGAAAGAGGTTAATGGAGGTGCTTTAACTTGATAAGATGTACTAAACTAGAATTTGTATCTAGTGAAATCAAAGATCATATGGAACTTAATGGAATTTAGACTTGGATATCTAGCTTAGTCTCGTATATATCTTATGCTATTTTCATAAGTCGAAACTTTTCAGCTCCTTAAAAGTACAAATTGGCAAAAATATAAGGATCTAACTAAAAAAAGTATAATTTCATAGTAATATTGATATTATTGGACACTGAGAAAGAGAATCTGAAAGAAGTTTATGAGGAAATGATATTCTACGAAGAAACAAACAAAAAAAAGATAGCAAGGCCAGGGAGCCTGCTTCATCAAACTAGGAAATGCCAAATCTTTACATGTAGACAGGACCCAATGAAGGGTTTAATGTAGGCTCATAATGGTAGAAAATTAATGAAAAAGGGGATAATACACAATGGCTAAACTCTCTAATTTGTCTGCTACTATTATGTTGTATCTTTTTCATTTTAGATATTATTATTCCCGTTGAAGACAATCTGTTAGTTAACGTGAGACAGAGAAAAGAGGTAGGAAAAGCATTTATTTATGACTGCGTTATTAATAATACACAACACCTTAGACATTGTACAATTATTTTTTTGTGGGGGTGAAAATACCTTGGACATTGTGCAATTGTTTTTGGGGGGGGGTGAACTATGCCTGCTGACTGCCACAACTCTGCCAATTCATTTCCTACTAGCCAAGAGCCAGTTATGACATGGCTGCGATAAGTCCTCAGGGAGAGACATGTAATGGATGTTGGTTGCGCTATCACCTATTTCTGAGAGTGGCATGGCCCCTCAAGCAGCACTACCATCCCATTTTCAAGTGGACAAATCCTGGGAGGTCCCTAGTTTCCTTCAGAGATTTATTAGAGCGAGCCATGCCCCATGACATGCCCACCAGCCCTGCACTTGTGGAAAGTTAGATGGAAAACCCTCTTCAATTCTCTCCCTCCCTGGCAGGCACCTGCACAGGCATGCTGATGCTTAACTCAGGGCTCATGAGTTGCTTTTTGATCCTTAGATGCTGGCTTTTTCTATCATTGTGCAGCAGATTTTGTCAAGCAATGGACTATCCATCCATTATTAGGGAAAGATGATTGTGAAAGAGGTTAGCTTTCCTCTGCTTTTGATGTGTTGTTGCAGTAGTAATCCTGCACAGAATGAGAAGAACACCAGGTTCAGACATTTAGTGTATGTGCCACAAGGTCTGATCATTTTGCAGTTTTAATCCATATTTGAACACCACATTCAGACATTTAGTTTATGTGTCACAAGGTCTGATCATTATGCAGTTTTAATCCATATTTGAACACCACGTTCAGACATTTAGTGTATGTGACAAAAGGTCTGATCATTATGCAGTTTTAATCCATATTTGAACACCACGTTCAGACATTTAGTGTATGTGCCAAAAGGTCTGATCATTATGCAGTTTTAATCCATATTTGAACACCAGGTTCAGACATTTAGTGTATGTGTGCCACAAGGTCTGATCATTATGCAGTTTTAATCCATATTTGAAGAGCAGGTTCAGACATTTAGTGTATGTGCCACAAGGTCTGATCATTTTGCAGTTTTAATCCATATTTGAACAGCAGGTTCAGATATTTAGTATATGTGCCACAAGGTCTGATCATTTTGCAGTTTTAATCCATATTTGAACAGGAGGTTCAGACATTTAGTATATGTGCCACAAGGTCTGATCATTTTGCAGTTTTAATCCATATTTGATCACCACATTCAGACATTTAGTTTATGTGTCACAAGGTCTGATCATTATGCAGTTTTAATCCATATTTGAACACCACGTTCAGCCATTTAGTATATGTGCCACAAGGTCTGATTATTTTGCAGTTTTAATCCATATTTAAACAGCAGGTTCAGATATTTAGCATATGTGCCATAAGGTCTGATCATTATGCAGTTTTAATCCATATTTGAACAGCAGGTTCAGACATTTAGTATGTGTGCCACAAGGTCTGATGATTATGCAGTTTTAATCCATATTTGAACACCACGTTCAGACATTTAGTATATGTGCCACAAGGTCTGATTATTTTGCAGTTTTAATCCATATTTGAACACCACGTTCAGACATTTAGTATATTTGCCACAAGGTCTGATCATTATGCAGTTTTAATCCATATTTGAACACCACTTTCAGACATTTAGTGTATGTGCCACAAGGTCTGATCATTATGCAGTTTTAATCCATATTTGAACACCAGGTTCAGACATTTAGTATGTGTGCCACAAGGTCTGATCATTATGCAGTTTTAATCCATATTTGAACGCCATGTTCAGACATTTAGTATATGTGCCACAAGGTCTGATTATTTTGCAGTTTTAATCCATATTTGAACAGCAGGTTCAGACAATTAGTGTATGTGCCACAAGGTCTGATCATTATGCAGTTTTAATCCATATTTGAACACCACGTTCAGGCATTTAGTATATGTGCCACAAGGACTGATTATTTTGTAGTTTTAATCCATATTTGAACAACAGTTTCAGTCATTTAGTGTATGTGCCACAAGGTTTGATCATTATGCAGTTTTATTCCATATTTGAAAAGCAGGTTCAGACATTTAGTATATGTGCCACAAGGTCTGATTATTTTGCAGTTTTAATCCATATTTGAACAACAGGTTCAGTCATTTAGTGTATATGCCACAACGTCTGATTATTTTGCAGTTTTAATCCATATTTGAACACCACGTTCAGACATTTAGTGTATGTGCCACAAGGTCTGATCATTATGCAGTTTTAATCCATATTTGAACACCACATTCAGACATTTAGTATATGTGCCACAAGGTCTGATCATTATGCACTTTTAATCCATATTTGAACAACAGGTTCAGACATTTAGTGTATGTGCCACAAGGTCTGATCATTATGCAATTTTAATCCATATTTGAACACCACGTTCAGACATTTAGTATATGTGCCACAAGGTCTGATCATTTTGCAGTTTTAATCCATATTTGAACAGGAGGTTCAGACAATTAGTGTATGTGCCACAAGGTCTGATCATTATGCAGTTTTAATCCATATTTGAACACCACATTTAGACATTTAGTGTATGTGCCACAAAGTCTGATCATTATTCAGTTTTAATCCATATTTGAACACCACTATCAGACATTTAGTGTATGTGCCACAAGGTCTGATCATTATGCAGTTTTAATCCATATTTGAACACCACATTCAGACATTTAGTGTATGTGCCACAAGGTCTGATCATTATGCAGTTTTAATCCATATTTGAACACCATGTTCAGACATTTAGTGTATGTGCCACAAGGCCTGATTATTTTGCAGTTTTAATCCATATTTGAACAGCAGGTTCAATCATTTAGTGTATGTGTCACAAGGTCTGATCATTATGCAGTTTTAATCCATATTTGAACACCACGTTCAGACATTTAGTATGTGTGCCACAAGGTCTGATCATTATGCAGGTTTAATCCATATTTGAACACCACATTCAGACATTTAGTATGTGTGCCACAAGGTCTGATCATTATGCAGTTTTAATCCATATTTGGAAATGAAACATGGCAACAAGCTTTTGTTCCTTCTGAACTGTAGTAAAACCTAAAATGTGTGCCGTGGAACAGCATAGTATACAAACTGATTCTAAGTAACATGTTTGTGTATTAACTATTGTAAAGCTCTAATAGCTTTCTTTGTTTCTATGCATATTGTGTACATTTTGCCCAGAATTCATCCAGTTGATTGTCTGGCATAAGTATTGTGTCCATAACCTCCTCTTGGTCAATTTTCCCACAAATGGGGGTTAGAATAATGACCTTTTGTTGGTTTGGGAGGCTTCATTAGTGGGAGTGAATGTACAGTGACCCTCAGCTAGGACCGAAGTTATCGCCTTGATCTACATCTGCTGTAGAGTGTTGGACTCACTCTTACTCATACAAATTTCAGAGCAGCTCCCTGGACTCCTCTGAGGGTTTCCTGCAACAGGACCAATAATAGCAAGACATGCAAAGCTACTCATTTTGTTTCTGTCCATCTGCCCCCTCCCCAGGTTATGTGTCAAGTACTCAGATTGTGACATTCAAATCCAAGTCAGCAAAAGCACAGATGGACACCTTATTCCTGCAGGTGTGTGTGTGTGTGTGTGTGTGTGTGTGTGTGTGTGTGTGTGTGTGTGTGTGTGTGTGTGTGTGTACCTGAGTGCACGCGCATGTGTGTGTGTGTGTGTGTGTGTGTGTGTGTGTGTGTGTGTGTGTGTGTGTGTGTGTGTGTGCGTGTGTGTGTGTGAGACTGTCTGCCTCTGTATACATGCACTTCTGCAATATGATTAAATATGCAGTTTGTATTGGAAAGGAATTGGAATACAGAGTCTTGAGAAATGATTTCCACAAACTCAAAATTCAGTGTTACAACATCATTAATGGTAATTCAGTACTGTAAACTACAGATTGTAACTGTCACACTTCCACTGCATATTCACAATACAAAAGTGAGCAAAAGTAAATAAAAGCAGAAAAAAAGACAGATTGTAGCCACAATGAAATCACTTTTGAAAATAGTCAAAAATATTTTAATAGCCATGCTTAAGTAAGGTTTTTCAGGGATCACATATTGTGAACATTTACATAATTTTCCAAGCACTGATGAGGGAGATGATATTTGTAACCACAGTAGAGCAAACAGACTCAGGAACGCATATGCAGGAATCATTAGTTTGTCAAAAGGAAAATGCTGTTTTATTTTCTTTGGATGTTTGTTAGTCATTTAGCTCTGTTAAAACAATACAATAAATGACATAAACCCCCTAAAATACTTTTAAAACTCGCTGACCATGTGTTTTACCAGTTCTCCTGTAAGTCAGGAGTAATTCAACAGCTTTTGTGAACATAACACTAAGCATTCCTGCTCCTGTGGTTTTTAACTCTTGGCTTGTGAAGTTTGAGGTCTCCTTCCATACTAACATTGTCATAACACTTTGGCACAATGCACTCCATTGGATCAGTAATTAATTGAAGATTTAAGTTGAATTTTTTTAAGAAAAGATTTGTCTGTTGTCTTTTTGTTATATTTTTATATTTCCTCTCTTTTTCAGGCCAAAGGTGTCAATATCCTCTTGACGCATGTTGTGCCAACTGTCCTTTCCTAATTCATAGCCAAAATGCATATTGTGCCAGTTGTCCTGTTCTAATTCACAGCTAAGTACCAGATAGCCTGTAACTTCAAGTGCAATAATTTCATTGCATTTTATGATTTTGAAAACATACTGAAACTAATAATGTTTGCTAGACTCAAGAACAGAAACTCTGGAGTCACATTTTATCAATGGAAGTTTTCAGTTTTGATTCCTTAACTTCGTTTAGTGAATGAACATCTTCACATGACTGGAGAATGAATGTTCTGCAACAGGACATTAATCTACAGATGATGTCCTGTAAGCAAAATGTCTGCTGCTTTATGAAAATGTATTAAGGTGCCATGAAGCTTGGGGAGAAAAACAACAAAAGCCACCATTATTTTTATACCCACAAAATGCCACTTTGCTATTTAGTGAGAGTCAAATAAAAAAAAAAGTAATGCATGCGCGCGCACGCGTGTGTGTGTGTGTGTGTGTGTGTGTGTGTGTGTGTGTGTGTGTGTGTGTGTGTGTGTGTGTGTGTGTGTACATATTTGTGTGTGTGTGTGTGTGTGTGTGTGTGTGTGTGTGTGTGTGTGTGTGTGTGTGTGTGTGTGTACATGTGTGTGTGAGAGAAAAAGAGAAGTGAAAAAGACATAAAGACAGAGTATAAGCTAGAGAGAGGACAGAGACAGTATATACCAACTTTTTTCAGATACAACAGGCAGTCCGTCAGCATGTACTGTCTAATCAATAAAAAGTATGAAACTCTAATATTTGTTATTACTGACTGACTTCAATCTTCAGTGATTTACCAGCAAATCAAACATTCTATGAGGAACAGAGAAAAACTATGTGGCAAAATCAGAGACAATTAAGAGACATGGGGGCGTTGCAATGTCTTGCATTCCATGATTTTTGTCCTTCATTTGATCACAATGAAACATCTAAACTGTGTTCATTCAACAAAGTGGTTGTAACTGCTGTGTGTGTGTGTGTGTGTGTGTGTGTGTGTGTGTGTGTGTGTGTGTGTGTGTGTGTGTGTGTGTACGTGTGTGTGTGTATGTGTGTGTGTAGTTTTACTTTCAAATCTCAAAATACTGAAATACTAAATTTCAGTATCTTGAGATGACAATCACGAAAATCCACTACAATGAAACACTAGAAAACTGAACGTCACTATACTGAAAGTTCACAATACCAAATTTTCAGTATGAGATGTTCTGTTTTCAGTTGTATATTCCATCATACAAATAAAATACAAACACAACTACTCCCTACACTATCACAAACCAAAGCAACAAATACACCAACAAAACCATAAAAATCTACATGTAAGCAGGGGGGAAGCCTCCCGCACTCGCTGCTAATTATATATATCAACTCTGAGGTTGTACTTTCACGAAAAAAAACAACAAAACAGAAATAACTACTGTAATGGTCCCTCCACTTCCATTGCAAACATTTAAAACCATACTCATGAGAAACACACACACTGCACATCTATAAAAATCACCACTTTCAAAACAAAGATAACAAACTTTCACCTACCAACCCCAACTTACTCCTAACAATTCCCATCACATTAAAACATAAAATATTTCTATTCAAAACCCAACAGACTACACACCTACCTGAATCTTCCAGACATAACCACACACCAGCCAACATATCTACATCACAGAAACTACTACACCTTAAAGGGACATCATAATATTTACAAAAGACAGCACCACAACTACTACACATTCAGCATTCTCAGATTTATTATTTTGTACTTACAAACAACTGAATTTTTGTGATTGTCATCTTGAGATACTGAAATTCAGTATTTCAGTATTTTAATATTTGGAAGTAGAACAGTGTGAGTATATTACTTATTTATTTGTTTGTTTATTATTTGTTAACCCTGAAAGTTCGACATGGAATGGGCCAATTTTCAGTGGAGGCCTGTGGAGAAATGCTCCAGACGCTTGTCTTTGTAATAAAATATGTGTGTGTTTGTGTATTTTCATGTATATGTGTGTCAGTATGTCCATGCTTCTGAACTGGTGTGAGTGTGTGTGTGTGTGTGTGTGTGTGTGTGTGTGTGTGTGTGTGTGTGTGTGTGTGTATGTGTGCGTGTATGTGTGTGCAGACATTATATACTTACCAAACTTATATGCTAGATGTGAAATACTTCCACCAGCAACAATTACATATGCTACAGCAAGTCTGAAACATTAGATAGAGGAACAATTTTACATCAAACTATAAAGAGTATATAGTAAAAAAATACAAAGCAATTTAACAGGTCAGTTCTCTAATGAGAATAATAGTTTCCAGGGTGGTACTGTCAGAGAATTAATGTCCTTTTAACAATGGTAAGGTCTGCAGCGTTAAACCTCACAATACATCTGGATATGTGTTAATTTATTGATAATACCTGTTAGTTATTAGTGCTTATGTGATAATGTGAGGTATTGCCAGCTATCCACAAATGATGCAACCTATGCAAGTACGGCAGCTGCAGGGTCCCAAAGGAAACAATGTACAAAGCGAAACAGAGGACCAGCAAACAAGGCACCTAGTATTGATATAAAATACTTTAATAAAAGTATTAGGTTCTTAGAACACAGACCAGTTTCGGCAAATACAAAAATCAAAGCCTACTTCAGTGTGTGAGATTCATACAAAAAATAACCTGTATATAAATAATTCATTAAGTCATGTGGTTAATTACATATGTTCATTGAGACCTGGCTTAAAGAGCCCACCAAGTTTAATGATCCATTTTTTCTCCATGGAGTTCAGTAAATCATGACAACCTAATTTATTATGTCTAGATCTCAAGATTTTATCAATAATGGTGAAACTGAAACCTGCATTTAGATGAATGAGAGAATGTTTATATAAGGCATTGGTTTCTCTTGTGCCTGATGTCACTAAGGTGCTAAGGTGCTCATGGAGAAAAAATGGATCATTAAACTTGGTGGGCTCTTTAAGCCAGGTCTCAATGAACATATGTAATTAACCACATGACTTAATGAATTATTTATATACAGGTTCTTTTTTGTATGAATCTCACACACTGAAGTAGGCTTTGATTTTTGTATTTGTCGAAACCGGTCTGTGTTCTAAGAACCTAATACTTTTATTAAAGTATTTTATATCAATACTAGGTACCTTGTTTGCTGGTCCTCTGTTTCACTTTGTATTGCCAGCTATGCCAGTGAGAGAAGGGCAGTGCATGTGTAACATATGTTAGCATAGCTAGCTGGAGTTTTGTAAAGAATTTAATGCCATTTATATACCATGATTTGTACAGATGCTTGTGTTAAAATGTATTTGAAAAGCTGCTTATGTTAAAAATCTGCTGGACAGAAAAGAAATATACATTTATATCAGACTGTACTGTTGGAACTGAGGGAATGCAGATTTGTTAATATAGGATACTGGAAGGAAAGGGGTTAAGCTCAGCCCAGCTTACCTGAAGAAAAATAGCCGAACCAGCAACCAGGAGGACAACCAATCTGGTGATGGGGGTGTGCATCCCTCAGAAACAGGATAGTTCACATTTTCCTCAGAGGATTTAAAAACCCATCTAGAGTTAAAGAGACTTGACCTGGAGGCAAAATACATGGAATTATAATTGGCAGAGAGACTGTGGCATTTGGAGTTCGAAGAAAATGAGAAGCAGCATCAACATGAGAGGGACATGCTGACCCTTCACCAGGGTCATGAAAAGGAGAAGCAGCATCAACATGAGAGGGACATGCTGACCCTTCACCAGGGTCATGAAAAGGAGAAGCAGCATCAACATGAGAGGGAGATGCTGACCCTTCACCAGGGTCATGAAAAGGAGAAGCAGCATCAACATGAGAGGGAGATGCTGACACTTCACCAGGGCCATGAAAAGGAGAAGCAGCATGAAGATGAGAGGGATGTGCTGACCCTTTACCAGGGTCATGAAAAGGAAAAGCAGCATCAACATGAGAGGGACATGCTGACCCTTCACCAGGGTCATGAAAAGGAGAAGCAGCATCAACATGAGAGGAAGATGCTGACCCTTCACCAGGGTCATGAAAAGGAGAAGCAGCATCAACATGAGAGGGAGATGCTGACCCTTCACCAGGGTCATGAAAAGGAGAAGCAGCATCAACATGAGAGGGACATGCTGACCCTTCACCAGGGTCATGAAAAGGAGAAGCAGCATCAACATGAGAGGGACATGCTGACCCTTCACCAGGGTCATGAAAAGGAGAAGCAGCATCAACATGAGAGGGACATGCTGACCCTTCACCAGGGTCATGAAAAGGAGAAGCAGCATCAACATGAGAGGGACATCCTGACCCTTCACCAAGGTCATGAAAAGGAGAAGCAGCATCAACATGAGAGGGAGATGTTGACCCTTCACCAGGGTAATGAAAAGGAGAGGCAGCATAAACATGAGAGGGACATGCTGACCCTTTACCAGGGTCATGAAAAGGAGAAGCAGCATCAACATGAGAGGGAGATGCTGACCCTTCACCAGGGTCATGAAAAGGAGAAGCAGCATCAACATGAGAGGAAGATGCTAACCCTTCACCAGGGTCATGAAAAGGAGAAGCAGCATCAACATGAGAGGGAGATGCTGACCCTTCACCAGGGTCATGAAAAGGAGAAGCAGCATCAACATGACAAGGAGATGCTGACCCTTCACCAGGGTCATGAAAAGGAGAAGCAGCATCAACATGAGAGGGAGATGCTGACCCTTCACCAGGGTCATGAAAAGGAGAAGCAGCATCAACATGAGAGGAGATGCTGACCCTTCACCAGGGTCATGAAAAGGAGAAGCAGCATCAGCATGAGAGGGACATGCTGACCCTTCACCAGGGTCATGAAAAGGAGAAGCAGCATCAACATGAGAGGAGATGCTGACCCTTCACCAGGGTCATGAAAAGGAGAAGCAGCATCAACATGAGAGGGAGATGCTGACCCTTCACCAGGGTCATGAAAATGAGAAGCAGCATCAACATGAGAGGGACATGCTGACCCTTCACCAGGGTCATGAAAAGGAGAAGCAGCATCAACATGAGAGGGACATGCTGACCCTTCACCAGGGTCATGAAAAGGAGAAGCAGCATCAACATGAGAGTGAGATGCTGACCCTTCACCAGGGTCATGAAAAGGAGAAGCAGCATCAACATGAGAGGGAGATGCTGACCCTTCACCAGGGTCATGAAAAGGAGAAGCAGCATCAGCATGAGAGAGAGATGCTGACCCTTCACCAGGGTCATGAAAAGGAGAAGCAGGGTCAACATGAGGGGGACATGCTGACCCTTCGACAGGAACATGGAAGTAATGGGGAAGAGAACAAACAAATCCCAGAAGCAACAAAGGCCAGTAAATTTCTCCCACAGTATAAAGAAAGTGATAATTCTGAAATTGAGATTATGTAGCCAATATGATGTTGAGCAAGAGCTGTGGGTATAGTTCTTGACCACCTTACTCTATGGTAAAGCTGTAACTGCTGTTTCTAAATGGTCTGATACTGATTGTTTAAATTATGACAAGGTTAACTCATTCACTCCAATGGAGCTCAGGAAGTTTGCACTCTAACTTCTAATGGGCAGATCTTAAGCCTTTTGACAGACTCAAATAATGTCCTCACATTTTAAACAAATGCTCATATCTCTGGAACCATAGAGGTTATGAAAAAAAGTATAAATAGCAAACTCTTTAGCACAAACTATTTTTATAGTGGTAGTATTCTTTAGGTTCTAGGTCATAAACCAAATTATATAAGTCATAGTAAACACAGTAACTATTACATCTGTAATATTTTGTAAACAACTTACAATATCTCAGCAACCACATACTGTCAGCAGGACAGCAGCATTTTATTCATGTAGTTGAGGGCTTTCATAAGACACCAATAAGTTCTGTCTATGTTACTTGGTTGTTGAGATATTTAGAAAAATGTGAAAAGTGTATCTATATAAATTAATATTGCAAAAGAAAATTTAATATCTATTTACATGCACTAGACAGAGATCAAACATTAATGCATTTGAGTTTGCCATTGTGTAAGCTTTAAAATTAAATATTTTAAAACCTTGTACGTAGCATGGTTTTGGAATTACTGATGCAAATATGAACAAGAAACATTTGATGCTTCAAGGCATCAGTAGGAATTAACCTCAGATGCACCCGGAGGCATCACTCGGATGCAATGAGTTGACAATATCTATTGGAATATTTTTAAGTTAACACCTGAAGCTTACAGAAAAAAAAAGTTTTGTAAACATAAATGTAAGGCAGATGAAAGTGTATGTGATTATGTTGCTAAGCACTTATTTTCATAGGTGGGTGAGTGGGTGTCAGGCCACCATTTTTGAAAGGCTGGCAGACCTTTTGGTAAGGGAACAAGCCCTTTGCACTTTGTCTGAGGACATGATAATCTGGTTGGCAGACAGCGAATGCAACTGTGTAGATGAGCTGTGGAAAAAAGGGATCTCTACTTAGCAAGCAAGGGACCACTGCACAGGAAAGGGATATCCAGTGTTGCACGTGGATATAAGTGAACCCATGGTTGGCAGCCTAAACCACCCCAACAGAGTCCACCAGTAACAGAAGAAGCCACTAGTTCAGGTACAGAGCCAGGATCAAGGTTTAGATGTTTTAAATGTAAACAGAGGGGCCATGTAGCCTACAGATGTCCACTGAAGCAAGATGGGGAACCAAAGGTAGGGGACCCAGCAAGTGGGAATAAGAGTATGACAAACTAGCGAAAAACAAAAAGACAGCTTGGAAACACCAAAGCAAATTCTCTCTCAGTTTAATTCTCTTTCAGTTTAATGAAGAGCTTTTCATCTTGCACATGTGGCAAGACTTCATCAGAAACTGAACAAACTTCAACACAAGCAATATATACACACCCTTTTTGTCACATGCCACTTCTAATTAAAATCTTGTGTCTTAAAGGCACATCCACATTATTGCTACTTAAAACATTTTTAAAAACAAATATGACTGACAATATTTTAGAACATCTCAACCCTTCCCTTCCTTCAGAATTTTTACCTGTAATGGTGATAGAAATATATATACAAACATACATATACTAACAATACTATATCTCAAATTATTGTGTTGACTCTCAAAATATAATATTACTTAGTTAACTAAGAAGTCAGAAACTTACATATCCGAGTCAAATGAAGTCAGATATCACAAGCAGGAACGCATTTTATAAAAATGCATAACCACATTAACATTTAAGATTTTTCATCTTCAGTATACTGTTTAAAGATATTGTCTCATTCAAACCCGGGTAAAACATTGCCCCAGTGCGTATTTGCCAACTTAACTCAAGTTGCTCAAGTAAAAATGTAAGCGGGCCCCCCCGACTATCATCAACAACTGAATCAATTGCTTGAACAAAAATGAATGTTGTGGATAGGAAATAAGGTGTCTAGCCAGTGCATTGTCTCTGTTAAGGATCTTTATTTTATATAGATGTTCGTATACTCGTTCTTTTAACCTTATATCCGTTTTACCTATGTAAAATGGTGCACAGCATTGACACTGAGCTACATAAACCACAAACTTGGACTGACAAGTGTACTTCAATTTGATTTTAAAACTAATATTTTTAACTTCAATGTCTTGTCCTGTACTCATGTATTTACAGTAGTTACACATTTCGCATTTGTACATGCCACACTTCCACTGTGGGGTGTTTTTTTATGTTGTAATAATTCCTTTAAATTAGTCCCCCTCTTGTAAATAATCCAGGGTTTGCTTCTGACCTTGTAAGAAAGGTGAGGATCTCTCCTAATTATTTCCCAATTTTTGTTCAAAATTGACATTATTTCCCTTATATTACTACTATAGGGTGTTATTAAACTTAAATTCCATACTTCTTTTTGTTTTAATTCTCTGTCACTTATTATAACACTTTGTAAACCAATGGACAAAATGGGTTTATACAACACCTGTTCTCTCTTGTATTTTACTTCTTCCAGTAGTCACTCAAAAAAGTCTACTGGGTAACCTCTCCTAACAAACATTGATCTCAAATTATTACATTCATCCATGAAATCCTGGTCCAATGTGACCATACGGGCAGCTCTCACGAGTTGGCCCTTCACCACTGATTTCTTTTGGTGCCATGGATGGCAACTGCTAAAATGTAATAAAGAGTTTGAATATGTGGCCTTTCTATAAATTTTCACTACATATGCGTTCCTTTCCATATCTTTACTAAGATCCACATCCAAGTATGAAATCCTGGTCATTTCAAATACATACGTAAAGGAGAGGAAATCTGTAGTGTTGTTAAGATAATCTACTAGTTTACTAGCTGCTTCCTTATTTCCTTCAAAAATGATAAAAATATCATCCAAAAACCGTGTGTAGAACTGGATGTACTGTTTCACTTCTTGTTTACCAAAGATAAATTCTTGTTCCCATGAGGCCATTACCAAATTGGCATAACTTGCCCCACAGGGTGACCCCATAGCTACACCAGTCTTTTGAACATATAACTTATCATTACATAAAATGAAATTATTATACAAGATTATGTCAAGCATTTCCTCTATTAAAGCCACCTCATCAGAGGCTACTGCTTTTGCTGTCAGGTAACTACTGACTCATTCGATGCCTTCCACATGGGAGATAGAAGAGTATAAATCTACCACCATACCTCTCAACCTGGAAACATCAAAAATCTGGACAAAGGCCCATGAAAATAGGTACAAATCTGTACACTGATTAACATAAAATTTGCATACATAATTATGCAACTCCGCCCACTCCAATGGAATTATGGGATATTGCCGTTCAAACGCAAACTGAAGAACAGAACCAAAATATGGCCCCAGCCGGGCCCAGACCCTGTAGTAAATGGTAACCATTTTTTTTCTAAATGTGTAGCAATGATTTTCACTGGAAAGGGAGAAGATGAACCTAAGGATTTTGTTTTTGGTGACCCACTTGGGTTTTGTGGTAAAAGTAGGGCATTTAATGGTATGGTAGGCAACATTCTAATTCTTAGCAAAAGAATATTTAGTTTGCTAGGACCTCCAAAAGTCATTCTCCATGGCCTACTGATCAGTGGCATAGCTAGAGTTTGTGCTGCCCAGGCCCCGGGGCTGTCAGAGTTTTCCACCCTTCCCCCATCACAAAACCATGGTTGAATGGGCTCCCCCCATACACAGCCCTCCCCCCGCAGCCATTCCAATGCCCCATTACATGGCTATTTCGCCCCATTTACCATAAACACTGGAATGTGCATACTGCTTTACTTTTACAATGATTTGATTTCATTTAAAACTTTTATTTACATTTTATAACACAAACACTAACAGATATCTGCTAAATAAATCAGTACAGTCTCACGATGACAAATGAAAATGGACTTAGCATTAAAACTTCTCTGCCCTTGAAACTCATTCATTGAAACAGCACTGAAACTCATATTCAAAGAAAATGAAAATGCATCTGGCCAGTGGAAGATAAAGATCATCTTTGGGCTGTTTTCAAATCATAGACTCCTTGCACATGAAAGCAAAACATACATGTGTTCTTTGATGCACCTTCACGATTGTATTAAATTATATTCCTTGCTCCTTGCATAATACAGCACACTTGTTAGAATACGCTTTAAATTTGTTTTGAACATTTTTCCAGTAAGCAGTGAAACAAAATGCGTAAAGCAATAATGACAAAACTGCCCATTTCAGAACATTTCCATCATAAAAGCCTTACCAACTTCCACAATCCACCATTATTAGTAAATATGCACAATCTCTGCAGAAGTAAAAGTCATCTAAATAATTACACATTAGAGAGATCAGTAAGTAATGAAGAGTTTGCTGCTAGCAATTAGCAAACAACTTTATATATCATTGTTTCATCTAAAAATAAAGTCCCTGTTGCCCTTGAGGAATAAATTGCCTATGTTGCATTAAAAATGATAAGCTATTAATATTGCAACAGGGAATGGATGGCAAACTGATAACAGGTTCATAGTTACTAGGTATCTCCATTCTCCACCAAAAAGGACATTCTTAGGACTACAGCATCCACAACCCCTTTAAACGTACACAGTGCTGTATCAGCAATCTAGCTACATACTGTGGGAGTAGAAGCCACAGCCTTCTGCATTAAAAGCAAGTATTCTACCTGTTGTGCTACTAACACAAACAGACTTTATATAAGCAGCGCTAAACTTGTCCCCCTGAAAAACTATGCAGCACAAGACATCCAAAAGCCAAAATTTATGGGGGGGGGGGGCAAAGACCCAAAATTAGGGATACATTTTAAACATTGCTTGTATAATCCTAGAAAAGTTGCTAGAATAAAGTGTTGTGTTACCATGCACTTCCTGAAAGATAGGATGACTAAAACATAAATGGCTATCATTATTTAGTGAATTCATTTCTCACATTTGCCACAAACCACAAATTTTAAGAGGAACAGACCACAAGTATAAGCCATCTGCAGTAAGCAATAATACCACAAAGCAATTGACTTTTGCAATAAGCAATACCACACCTAAAGAATTAGAAGCTTAACAGAAAAAACAATGCACTAATGCAAAAAGCAATTGACTTCTGCAGTAAGCAATACCACACAAGGCAATTCTGGCTTTCGCTTAAATTACTGCATCTCGACTGCATTTCACTTACAAAACAGCTCTGCATATTGTTTTTACTGTACTTGTGTTGAATTTATACTGTTAGCACTTTAAAAAGTTATTTTTTGTTTAATTTAATTGTTAGGCTAACACACTCAAGTGCGCTAGCCATTTTATAGCATTTACTGTTTGTTACTGTATCTTTTTTTCCTTTCTCTGTAAAAAAAAGAAAAAAAAAAAAATATCCTTGTTTTCCCGCTTTTCTGAACTAGAATAGTCCAGTCTTCAGATTTTGCTGATCTCTGGGCTTTGTCTTAGTTCCTGTGCTATCCATATCCTTATTTGGATAAGAGGAAGCTTCTTTGTTCACCAGTGGGAGTGGGGAGCACTGAGCAACCTATTTGTCCCTAGAGGATTGGTTCTAGCCCAGCAACTTGTAGTTTATTGGCCATTTTGGGTCAATTCCTGGCTCTTTTCAACCCCCTGCTATAAAGCCCACTTTTGCGTGCTTTTTCACTTGTAAAAGACTCAGCACAGCTCCTCGTGGTGTCCTGCAGAGCTCTACAAGCAGCAGAGAGTGAAAGAGTGACTTTCCTGGATTTATAAGTATTTTTTCTGGCTTTCGCTTAAATTACTGCATCTCGACTGCATTTCGCTTAAAAAACAGCTCTGCATATTGTTTTTACTGTACTTGTGTTGAATTTATACTGTTAGCACTTTAAAAAGTTATTTTTTGTTTAATTTAATTGTTAGGCTAACACACTCAAGTGCGCTAGCCGTTTTATAGCATTTACTGTTTGTTACTGTATCTTTTTTCCTTTCTCTGTAAAAAAAGAAAAACCAAAAATATCTTTGTTTTCCGCTTTTCTGAACTAGAATAGTCCAGTCTTCAGATTTTGCTGATCTCTGGGCTTTGTCTTAGTTCCTGTGCTATCCATATCCTTATTTCGATAAGAGGAAGCTTCTTTGTTCACCAGTGGGAGTGGGGAGCACTGAGCAACCTATTTGTCCCTAGAGGATTGGTTCCAGCCCAGCAACTTGTAGTTTATTGGCCATTTTGGGTCAATTCCTGGCTCTTTTCAACCCCCTGCTATAAAGCCCGCTTTGCGCACTTTTTTACTTGTAAAAGACTCAGCACAGCTCCTCGTGGTGTCCTGCAGAGCTCTACAAGCAGCAGAGAGTGAAAGAGTGACTTTCCTGGATTTATAAGTATTTTTTCTGGCTTTCGCTTAAATTACTGCATCTCGACTGCATTTCGCTTAAAAACAGCTCTGCATATTGTTTTTACTGTACTTGTGTTGATTTTAAACTGTTAGCACTTTAAAAAGTTATTTTTGTTTAATTTAATTGTTAGGCTAACACACTCAAGTGCGCTAGTCGTTTTATAGCATTTACTGTTTGCTACTGTATCTTTTTTCCTTTCTCTGTAAAAAAGAAAAAAAAAACAAAAAAATATCCTTGTTTTCCTGCATTTGTGAACTAGAATAGTCCAGTCTTCTGATTTTGCTGATCTGTGGGCTTTGTCTTAGTTCCTGTGCTATCCATATCCTTATTTGGATAAGAGGAAGCTTCTTTGTTCACCAGTGGGAGTGGGGAGCACTGAGCAACCTACTTGTCCCTAGAGGATTGGTTCCAGCCCAGCAACTTGTAGTTTATTGGCCATTTTGGGTCAATTCCTGGCTCTTTTCAACCCCCTGCTATAAAGCCCACTTTTGCGCTTTTCACTTGTAAAGACTCAGCACAGCTCCTCGTGGTGTCCTGCAGAGCTCTACAAGCAGCAGAGAGTGAAAGAGTGACTTTCCTGGATTTATAAGTATTTTTCTGGCTTTCGCTTAAATTACTGCATCTCGACTGCATTTCGCTTAAAAAACAGCTCTGCATATTGTTTTAGTGTACTTGTGTTGAATTTATACTGTTAGCACTTTAAAAAGTTATTTTTGTTTAATTTAATTGTTAGGCTAACACACTCAAGTGCGCTAGCCGTTTTATAGCATTTACTGTTTGTGACTGTATCTTTTTTCCTTTCTCTGTAAAAAAGAAAAAAAACAAAAAAATATCCTTGTTTTCCCGCTTTTCTGAACTAGAATAGTCCAGTCTTCAGATTTTGCTGATCTCTGGGCTTTGTCTTAGTTCCTGTGCTATCCATATCCTTATTTGGATAAGAGGAAGCTTCTTTGTTCACCAGTGGGAGTGGGGAGCACTGAGCAACCTATTTGTCCCTAGAGGATTAGTTCCAGCCCAGCAACTTGTAGTTTATTGGCCATTTTGGGTCAATTCCTGGCTCTTTTCAACCCCCTGCTATAAAGCCCGCTTTTGCGCGCTTTTCACTTGTAAAAGACTCAGCACAGCTCCTCATGGTGTCCTGCAGAGCTCTATAAGCAGCAGAGAGTGAAAGAGTGACTTTCCTGGATTTATAAGTATTTTTTCTGGCTTTCGCTTAAATTACTGCATCTCGACTGCATTTCGCTTAAAAAACAGCTCTGCATATTGTTTTTACTGTACTTGTGTTGAATTTATACTGTTAGCACTTTAAAAAGTTATTTTTTGTTTAATTTAATTGTTAGGCTAACACACTCAAGTGCGCTAGCCGTTTTATAGCATTTACTGTTTGTTACTGTATCTTTTTTTCCTTTCTCTGTAAAAAAAGAAAAAAAAAAAAATATCTTTGTTTTCCCGCTTTTCTGAACTAGAATAGTCCAGTCTTCAGATTTTGCTGATCTCTGGGCTTTGTCTTAGTTCCTGTGCTATCCATTTCCTTATTTCGATAAAAGGAAGCTTCTTTGTTCACCAGTGGGATTGGGGAGCACTGAGCAACCTATTTGTCCCTAGAGGATTGGTTCCAGCCCAGCAACTTGTAGTTTATTGGCCATTTTGGGTCAATTCCTGGCTCTTTTCAACCCCCTGCTATAAAGCCCGCTTTAGCGCGCGTTTTCACTTGTAAAAGACTCAGCACAGCTCCTCGTGGTGTCCTGCAGAGCTCTACAAGCAGCAGAGAGTGAAAGAGTGACTTTCCTGGATTTATAAGTATTTTTTCTGGCTTTCGCTTAAATTACTGCATCTCGACTGCATTTCGCTTAAAAAACAGCTCTGCATATTGTTTTTACTGTACTTGTGTTGAATTTATACTGTTAGCACTTTAAAAAGTTATTTTTTGTTTAATTTAATTGTTAGGCTAACACACTCAAGTGCGCTAGCCATTTTATAGCATTTACTGTTTGTTACTGTATCTTTTTTCCTTTCTCTGTAAAAAAAGAAAAAAAACAAAAAAATATCCTTGTTTTCCCGCTTTTCTGAACTAGAATAGTCCAGTCTTCAGATTTTGCTGATCTCTGGGCTTTGTCTTAGTTCCTGTGCTATCCATATCCTTATTTCGATAAGAGGAAGCTTCTTTGTTCACCAGTGGGAGTGGGGAGCACTGAGCAACCTATTTGTCCCTAGAGGATTGGTTCCAGCCCAGCAACTTGTAGTTTATTGGCCATTTTGGGTCAATTCCTGGCTCTTTTCAACCCCCTGCTATAAAGCCCGCTTTTGCGCTTTTTCACTTGTAAAAGACTCAGCACAGCTCCTCGTGGTGTCCTGCAGAGCTCTATAAGCAGCAGAGAGTGAAAGAGTGACTTTCCCGGATTTATAAGTATTTTTTCTGGCTTTCGCTTAAATTACTGCATCTCGACTGCATTTCGCTTAAAAACAGCTCTGCATATTGTTTTTACTGTACTTGTGTTGAATTTATACTGTTAGCACTTTAAAAAGTTATTTTTTGTTTAATTTAATTGTTAGGCTAACACACTGAAGTGCGCTAGCCGTTTTATAGCATTTACTGTTTGTTACTGTATATTTTTTTCCTTTTTCTGTAAAAAAAGAAAAACAAAAAAAAAGTATCCTTTTTTCCCGCTTTTCTGAACTAGAATAGTCCAGTCTTCAGATTTTGCTGATCTCTGGGCTTTGTCTTAGTTCCTGTGCTATCCATATCCTTATTTGGATAAGAGGAAGCTTCTTTGTTCACCAGTGGGAGTGGGGAGCACTGAGCAACCTATTTGTCCCTAGAGGATTAGTTCCAGCCCAGCAACTTGTAGTTTATTGGCCATTTTGGGTCAATTCCTGGCTCTTTTCAATCCCATGCTATAAAGCCCACTTTTACTCGCTTTTTCACTTGTAAAAGACTCAGCACAGCTCCTCGTGGTGTCCTGCAGAGCTCTATAAGCAGCAGAGAGTGAAAGAGTGACTTTCCTGGATTTATAAGTATTTTTTCTGGCTTTCGCTTAAATTACTGCATCTCGACTGCATTTCGCTTAAAAAACAGCTCTGCATATTGTTTTTACTGTACTTGTGTTGAATTTATACTGTTAGCACTTTAAAAAGTTATTTTTTGTTTAATTTAATTGTTAGGCTAACACACTCAAGTGCGCTAGCCGTTTTATAGCATTTACTGTTTGTTACTGTATCTTTTTTCCTTTCTCTGTAAAAAAAAAAACAAAAAAATATCCTTGTTTTCCCGCTTTTCTGAACTAGAATAGTCCAGTCTTCAGATTTTGCTGATCTCTGGGCTTTGTCTTAGTTCCTGTGCTATCCATATCTTTATTTGGATAAGAGGAAGCTTCTTTGTTCACCAGTGGGAGTGGGGAGCACTGAGCAACCTATTTGTCCCTAGAGGATTGGTTCCAGCCCAGCAACTTGTAGTTTTTTGGCCATTTTGGGTCAATTCCTGGCTCTTTTAAACCCCCTGCTATAAAGCCCACTTTAGTGCGCTTTTTCACTTGTAAAAGACTCAGCACAGCTCCTCGTGGTGTCCTGCAGAGCACTACAAGCAGCAGAGAGTGAAAGAGTGACTTTCCTGGATTTATAAGTATTTTTTCTGGCTTTCGCTCAAATTACTGCATCTCGACTGCATTTCGCCTAAAAAACAGCTCTGCATATTGTTTTTACTGTACTTGTGTTGATTTTAAACTGTTAGCACTTTAAAAAGTTATTTTTGTTTAATTTAATTGTTAGGCTAACACAGTCAAGTGCGCTAGCCGTTTTATAGCATTTACTGTTTGCTACTGTATCTTTTTTTCCTTTCTCTGTAAAAAAGAGAAAAAGAACAAAAAAAATCCTTGTTTTTCCACTTTTCTGAACTAGAATAGTCCAGTCTTCAGATTTTGCTGATCTCTGGGCTTTGTCTTACTTCCTGTGCTATCCATATCCTTATTTGGATGAGAGGAAGCTTCTTTGTTCACCAGTGGGAGTGGGAAGCACTGAGCAACCTATTTTTCCCTAGAGGATTGGTTCCAGCCCAGCAACTTGTAGTTTATTGGCCATTTTGGGTCAATTCCTGGCTCTTTTCAACCCCCTGCTATAAAGCCCGCTTTTGCGCGCTTTAGCGCGTTGTAGCAGGAATTAGCGCGAAGTTGCTCATAGAGCAGCATATGGCAGCGCCGGTTAATCAAGTTTAAACAATTTCTGGCTCCGTAAAGTCTGCTCTTCAATTTTTCCCTTAGAACTGTTCTACTTGCAATCTAAACAGCCTATACTCTATCTGAAAAGCTCAGCACTTGCTCCTAAAGCATTTTTTATACAGGCAAAGCACTCTTAAACAAAAGAAAGTACTTCATTCACCTAAATTCCCTTGAGTACCCATTTCCCTATAGGTCCTTTCTGACTCAGTTACACAGCAATCTTTTTCACTATTTCTAGCATGTCGAAGGTTCAGTTGCTGGCGTCCTCTCCTGTTCAGCTGGTGAATCTGGGAATCTTGAGGCAATGCTACAATTGCCTCATGAACACAGACAACCCTCTCCTCCTCCCAACAAATACAAATATATGCGATAGATGCAACTATATAGCCAAACTGGAGGCTGAGCTCTCTCAATTCAGTACTGGCAAGACCAGTCAGGAGGAGAAGGTAACCACGCACACCACAAACCCAGTCTCACATAGAACTATCATAACTGCAAACCAAACACATAAACACACAAAAACATACTCGGAGGCGCTGATTAAAAATCTACCATAACAACAGAGGCCTCCAAAGCAGGCACCCAAGCAACCACCACCTCAAGACATAGCGCATGCAACACATAGTTCACAAAGTCAGTGTGCTAAACAGTCACAGCCCTTAAGGCCAAACAACATGCCAGACACACTTGTAATAGGTGACTCCATAGTCAGACACACTGACGTCCCGCTCACCAGACTGAACAAGGAAAAGGTCACAGTAAGCTGCCTGTTGGGAGCTAGAATCCGCTACATAACACAAGCACTCAGGTCACTCCACAGCAAGTACAAATATGACTCAGTCATTGTACATGCCGGTGTGAACGACCTGAGACGTACCTCCCTGGACTACATGAAAAGAGACATAGAGGAGCTCTCTGATTATGTAGCCCAGGCCGGTATGACCCTGACCCTGAGCAGCATCTTACCCTCACCAAGAATGATGCCACAGTACAAAGACAAAATGATCAGTTTTAACAATTGGCTTAATTACTGGTGTCATTCTAAGGGGATCCAATGTCTGTCTGCTTGGGATGACATGCTTGACAAGCCACGCTGCTGGATGGCTTGCACCTGTCACCCCTGGGCTTCGGATATTGGCCAAAGCTCTTGCCACCCCATAGTGCCTTTTTAGGCAAGGCTCAAATGACAAACCTACCTCCCTAGAAAACACAAGTGGAAAAAACTAAGGGTAATGCTGCTCAATGCCAGAAGTCTAAACCTCAAGATGCACGCCCTCGAAGCCCTCCTCAGTATGGAGAACATCGATGTCTGTGCAGTGACTGAAACCTGGTTCAAGGCTCCTGAGAGCACCCCAGCACTATCAGGTTTTACCTCATATCATGCTTTCCGGCCCCAAAACTTGGACCGAACCACAAAAGGAGGGGAGTATCCATATTCATCAAAGATACCCACACCTCCAGGTTAGTGGCAACGCACGAAGCATCGGAGACCATCCAGGTGCAACTAACCATAGGCAAAACTGCCTTACAGTTTGTAGCATGCTACAGACCACCCTCTCAAACTCAGGAACCCCACACAGCCTTCCTGAAGACACTGGAGAGTATGAATGTCTCTCCAAATACCATCATTTTGGGAGACTTTAACTACCCAAACATAGACTGGGAACATTACTCAACCCCACCACCCTAGCCCAAAGGTTCCTAGAATTCATAAACTCAAATGCAATGGAACAACTAGTCACCATTCCCACAAGAGGAGACAATATACTAGACCTGATCATCACAAACATGGGGACAAAATGATCCACACAGGAAGTATATCCCTCTTTGGTAAGATCAGACCATAAATTAATCTCACTGGATATCCACATCCCGCCCCCACACCCTGCACAAAAGACCACAGTGAAGAACTTCTCAAAAGCCAACTTCACACTTCTTAAGACTGAAGTGGTATCCTTCAAGGCCCCTGGGCCAGTGGAAACCACAACCCACACTGCTGAATCCTTTGCAAATGCCTTCTACGGGCACCTTCAAGAATGCATGGATCATGCAATCCCAAATAAAACCAAGACCCATTCCCCCAAAGGCAGGCACCCGGTCTGGTGGACCCCAGCCATAAACAAACTTAAAAACAGGAGGAGTAAGCTACTACATGACAGAGCAAAATCCCTAAAAGGGAAGGCATCTCTGATCAGTACTAGCAAAAAACTACGATCACTCATAAAATCATCCAAGGCCAACTTTGAGAGAAAAATCGCAAAAGACACAAAAGACAATCACAAGGCCTTCTTTAGCTATGTTAGAAACCTGGGTGGAAACTCCCAGATATGCTCAGAGTTAGTCCAAAATGACACAAAATACACTGAACCCACTGACATTGCCAACATTCTGGCAGACAGGTTCAGTGCAAATTTCTCCTCCCTCCCCCCCAAAAGGAGAAATAACTATCCCAGCAGAGTGTAGCCTCCCTAACATCTCAGATGCCCAGGTGAGAGCCGCCCTCTCTAAAGCTAAAAACACAGCATCAATGGGACCGGACGGTGTCCCGGGCTGTGTACTACATGAACTCCAAGAGGAAATAAACCCACACATAAGGCTGCTGTTTAATCTTAGCCTTACTACAGGATACGTACCCAAAGAATGGCGTACGGCAACAGTGGTCCCACTTCACAAAGGCAGTGCTTCTACGGACCCTGGAAATTACCGCCCCATAAGCTTGACGAGCCTGGTCTGCAAAGCTATGGAGAGGATCATTATGGAACTCATAAACAAAGACATTGGGGACCTACAGACATTGGATCCTACCCAATTTGGCTTTGTCAAGGGCAGATCCTGCCTTTTGAACTTGGTCGACTTTTTTGAAACAGTCACTAAGGCCATTGATGAGGGTAAGGCAGTTCACACAGCCTACCTTGACCTTGCAAAAGCCTTTGACACAATACCCCACTCGGGCATCATAGACAAACTCACCAGCTTAAATGTAAACCCATATGTCACAAGATGGGTTGCAAACTGGCTCAAGGACAGAACCCACAGGGTCAGAGTTGCTGGAGCTATGTCAGACTCTAAGCCAGTCACACAGGGCTCAGTCCTGGGACCCCTCTTGTTCGGCATTTATTTTTCCGAGGTACAGGCAAACATAGGAGGATTGTGGCTGACAAAGTTCGCAGATGACTGCAAACTGGGCGCCATAATTGATACTCCAGCGGACACAAACATCCTTCAGAGAGGCCTCATAGAAATGGATAATTGGTGCCAGAGCCATGGCCTTAAGCTGAACGCCAAAAATGTATAGTCATACCCTTTGGGAAAAACAAGGTACCCACAAATTACCACATAGGTGGTAATCCATTAAGTATGGAAGAGGTAATCAGGGACCTAGGGACCCAGGTTGACAGTAACCTCTCATTTGACACTCACATTGCCAAAGTGGTTAGGAAGACCTTCTATATTGCCCACCTTATCATGAAGGGTTTCACATCTAGATCAAGAGAGGTCATTGTGCCCCTGTACTCTTCTCTTATCAGGCCAATGATTGAGTACAATGCCCCATTTGGGATGTATCTTACCCGACACCTGCAGCAGTTGGAAAGACCCCAAAAGTTCCTCACCAAGAGGATAAAGGGTCTTAAACATATGTCATATGCTGCCCGACTGAAAAAACTCCAGCTCTATTCAGTTGCATACTGCCTACTCAGAGGTGATCTGTGCCTGACGTACAAGGCCATGTCCAATCCAGAATTAATGGACATGCTCCACCTCAGAAAATCCAAATCCATCAGAGCCACGAGAGCAAGAGACTTAAACCTCAACACTGAAATAAATAGGACATGCTGGAGGGACAGATTCATAACCCAGTGGCTCCCTACACTCTGGAACAGAATCCCAATCCATGTTAGGCAGAGCCCCTCACTAACTCTATTCAAGAGAAATCTTGACGAGTGGATGGGAGATCGTAGGTTTTCCCCGGGGGTCATCTCTGTGTCACTACTAGACAGAGGCACAGTAAACTAAACCCTAAAAGGGCGTAGTATTCTCATCCTAAGGGGTGGTGAAAGCCACAACAATCTGGCTAGGCTTATAAATGCCCTAGGGCAGATAGCCTAGTACGAACCTATGAACCTATGAACCTATGAATTGACTTCTGCACTGCAGTAAGCAATACCACACATAAGCCTCTGATTTTTTTTTTTTTAACAGAAAAAGCAATACACTTCTGCAGACTGCAGTTTCTTAATTAGAAGCTTACTAGAAAAGCAATACACTCCTGCAGGCTGCTGTAACTGTTTCCTATTCCAGCTTAAAGGAAAAGCAATACACTTCTGCAGACTGGAGTTTCTCAATTAGAAATGAAGCTTAATAGAACGGAAAAGCAATGCACTTCTGTCTCCAGCAGACTGCCGTTCTCGCACATAAGAACTGCTTAACCAGAAAAAAGCAATACACTTTCTGCTGCTGCACCACCAGAATTAGTAGAGTGTATGTCTTTTCCTAAACTCCATGCCACCCGCACACCCATTACTGTAACAAGCATTGCGTCTTTTCTTTTTTGCTTTGGTGAAACTTGACGTCTAAACAAAAGATCAAATTAAATGTAAAGAACAGTTAAAATAAGCTAACAGACAAGCAAGCATAATGACTGTACTGACGTCCTGTGACCCGGCTTTCAACTAGCCCCATTTGCAGTCATCCTCACTGACCTAAAATAAACAATTGCCATTCTTTCTCGTACATAAGAACTTCAACTGCCTGCCACCTTTGCCTGTTTCTCATTTCAGCTTACCAGGACTTCAAACAGAAAAAAAAACAGAAATACATAACGTCTGCACGCAGAATGCCATGCCGTTTCCTTTTCAGCTTGTTTCTCTTGGCTCTCGCACACACATAAGGCAAAGAAAATATTAAGCCTTACATCTTGTTTTACTCTGGACTGACTCAAAATAAAATACACAACACTTCTGCCATTCTCGCACATAAAAACTGTATGCCGCATGATTAGCCTGTTTCTCATTTCAGCTTGCCAGGACTTAAAACAGAAAAAAAAACACAAATGCATAACGGAATATACATTCTTCACATTCTGCAGAATGAAAAGCTTAAAAGCAATACCTACACGCAGACTGCCATCCATGTCGTTTCCTTTTCAGCTTGTTTCTCATAGCTCTCGCACACACATAAGGCAAAGGCAATATATGTTAAGCCTTACGATCTTGTTTTACCCTGACTCTGGGCAAAGAAGGAAGAAAAAGATAAAGCTAATGTCGCTTTGCTGCACTCACTAGTACTTGAATAAAACACGTGGTGCATTGGCGCCTTCAGAGCAAGTTAAATTAAAAGAAGTACAACCCACTACGAATGAATGCCTCATTGGCTGTGCATTCTGACAATCAGGTTGTCTGCCTGCCTTTTGACAGTGACGTCAGGAGCAAATTCTAAAAAAAAAAAAAAAAAAAAAAAAAAAAAACACCGACCGCCGAAATTCGGAAATTAAAGGGGCCACTCGTAAATTCGTGGCACCCCAATATTTTGTCCACAAACTCGGTATTTACCGAGAAATTCATTACGATTGAGAGGTCTGTCTACCACATCCACTGTTAGGAAATTGAAGTCAGCATTGAATTCTAAATTCTTGATTGTGACAAGAACGACCAAGAATCTTTACATATATATTTCTCTTGAGTTATATACTTCTTCAACTTTTAGTCTACCCATTTTGCCCAAGGGTAAGTTATACTTGCCCTAGCATCCACCAAAGGTCGCATAGATGGATTATTCACATTTTTATGTAACTTAGGGATACCAAACAAAACAGGTATCCTTGGGGAAGGCATAGATAAATATCTAAACAAGTCAGTAGTAATCCTGGTTTCTAACAACATTTCATATAAATGAGACTTTATTTTACTATATGCTTGATTTAACTCATTACGTGAAACCAACTGATATGTGGGACTTCGGACTATTTGGTCCATTTTATTGACATAGTCCTCCACATTCATAACAAGCCCCCCTCCCTTATCTGGGGCCATAATACGGACTGGGGCTTCTTGAATTTGTTGTAATAAATACAGTTGTTCACTAGTAACATTTACAGATGAAACATTCTTCCTTTTATTCTGCTTATGATTACAACCCACCCCTAAAACATTGTATAAATCCAACTCACAAGTGAGTTCAAAACATTGTAAAGTTGGGTGTAAAGGGGGACAAAAAGTACTTGAAGGATGTAATGCATTAGACTGAACCATAATATTGTCAACAAAAAGCATAGACAAGTTGAGTTTACGCACAAATAATTTTAAATCAATTAAAGTTTTAACTAAGTCTGCTTTTCTTGTGGGGACGAAAGTGTACTCCTTGGCTAATAGTTCCACCAGTGGTTGATCTATAGTAACATCAGAAAAATTGTAAATTTTAAAATCTTTATCATTATTCATAAAGATGTTCTTTAGTCCAAAATCTGCAGCATTATTTGCCGGGGAAGCTGGTGCAATAAGAGGTGGTATCATCTCCTGCGTTTCCAATTCTTCCCTTTGTAGTTGTTGTTGGAATGAGGTTTCTGATTCTTTGATCTCAGATTGTATTGGTTGGCTTGATGCTGAAAATTTTGGGCGTTAGCTGATGTATTATTCACAATTGACTGTTGGGCTAACATAGGTCCCTCACCTGATGGAAGTGCACTACTATCATTTGAGACAGATAGACCATGTGTTAATTCATTTCTGTTTGTTGTGTTACACAAAAATCCATTCATAGCAGCATTGCTGGATTTTGCTACTTGTGAACTTGGGGGTGGGGGGGTAAGCATTCCCCTCACCATATGCTTTACGGTCTCTAGCAAGTTTTTTTACTTTAATTTCTCTAAATTTCATCATTTGTTGGTCTATACTGTCAAAAATTCTGTTGTAATCGAAAGCATATCTTGAAAAGTTTACATGACCCTTAATAGCAGCATCTAAGCTAGTAGCTTCTTGTTGTAAAAGGTTAATAGAAGTCTCATAATGTTTAATCATCAGGTTCAACAGGGCAAGTCCCTGAATGTTAAACAACTCAATACGTTCTTTATGAAACAATTAACCTGGCTCTAACCCCTTAGGGTATTGGTGGGTACGCAAGCCTTTGGGAACAAAGAACATCTTTATGAATAATGATAAAGATTTTAAAATTTACAATTTTTCTGATGTTACTATAGATCACCCACTGGTGGAACTATTAGCCAAGGGGTACACTTTCGTCCCCACAAGAAAAGCAGACTTAGTTAAAACTTTAATTGATTTAAAATTATTTGTGCGTAAACTCAATTTGTCTATGCTTTTTGTTGACAATATTATGGTTCAGTCTAGTGCATTACATCCTTCAAGTACTTTTTGTCCCCCTTTACACCCAACTTTACAATGTTTTGAACTCATTTGTGAGTTGGATTTATATAATGTTTTAGGGGTGGGTTGTAATCATAAGCAGAATAAAAGGAAGAATGTTTCATCTGTTAATGTTACTAGTGAACAACTGTATTTATTACAACTAATTCAAGAAGCCCCAGTCCTTATTATGGCCCCAGATAAGGGAGGGGGGCTTGTTGTTATGAATGTGGAGGACTATGTCAATAAAATGGACCAAAATAGTCCGAAGTCCCACATATCAGTTGGTTTCACGTAATGAGTTAAATCAAGCATATAGTAAAATAAAGTCTCATTTATATGAAATGTTGTTAGAAACCAGGATTACTACTGACTTGTTTAGATATTTATCTATGCCTTCCCCAAGGATACCTGTTTTGTTTGGTATCCCTAAGTTACATAAAAATGTGAATAATCCATCTATGCGACCTTTGGTGGATGCTAGGGCAAGTAAAACTTACCCTTGGGCAAAATGGGTAGACCAAAAGTTGAAGAAGTATGTAACTCAAGAGAAATATATATGTAAAGATTCTTGGTCGTTCTTGTCACAAATCAAGAATTTAGAATTCAATGCTGACTTCAATTTCCTAACAGTGGATGTGGTAGATTTATATTCTTCTATCCCCCATGTGGAAGGCATCAAACGAGTAAGTAGTTACCTGAGAGCTAAAGCAGTAGCCTCTGATGAGGTAGCTTTAATAGAGGAAATGCTTGACATAATCTTGTATAATAATTTCATTTTATGTAATGATAAGTTATATGTTCAAAAGACCGGTGTAGCTATGGGGTCACCCTTTGGGGCAAGTTATGCCAATTTGGTAATGGCCTCATGGGAACAAGAATTTATCTTTGGTAAACAATAAGTGAAACAGTACATCCAGTTCTACACACAGTTTTTGGACGATATTTTTATCATTTTTGAAGGAAATAAGGAAGCAGCTAGTAAACTAGCAGATTATCTTAACAACACTGCAGATTTCCTCTCCTTTACGTATGTATTTGAAATGACCAAGATTTCATACTTGGATGTGGATCTTAGTAAAGATATGGAAAGGAACGCATATGTAGTGAAAATTTATAGAAAGGCCACATATTCAAACTCTTTATTACATTTTAGCAGTTGCCATCCATGGCACCAAAAGAAATCAGTGGTGAAGGGCCAACTCGTGAGAGCTGCCCATATGGTCACGTTGGACCAGGATTTCATGGATGAATGTAATAATTTGAGATCAATGTTTGTTAGGAGAGGTTAGCCAGTAGACTTTTTTGAGTGTCTACTGGAAGAAGTAAAATACAAGAGAGAACAGGGGTTGTATAAACCCATTTTGTCCATTGGTTTACAAAGTGTTATAATAAGTGACAGAGAATTACAACAAAAAGAAGTATGGAATTTAAGTTTAATAACACCCTATAGTAGTAATGCAAGGGAAATAATGTCAATTTTGAACAAAAATTGGGAAATAATTAGGAGAGATCCTCACCTTTCTTACAAGGTCAAAAGCAAACCCTGGATTATTTACAAGAGGGGGACTAATTTAAAGGAATTATTACAACATAAAAAAACACCCCACAGTGGAAGTGTGGCATGTACAAATGCGAAATATGTAACTACTGTAAATACATGAGTACAGGACAAGACATTGAAGTTAAAAATATTAGTTTTAAAATCAAATTGAAGTACACTTGTCAGTCCAAGTTTGTGGTTTATGTAGCTCAGTGTCAATGCTGTGCAGCGTTTTACATATGTAAAACAGATATAAGGTTAAAAGAACGAGTATACGAACATCTATATAAAATAAAGATCCTTAACAAAGAAAATGCACTGGCTAGACACATTATTTCCTATCCACAACATTCATATTTGTTCAAAGCAATTGATTCAGTTGTTGATGTAGTTGGGGGGACCCACTTACATTTTTATTGAGCAACTTGAGTTAAGTTGGCAAATACGCACTGGGGCAATGTTTTACCCGGGTTTGAATGAGACAATATCTTTAAACAGTATACTGAAGATGAAAAATCTTAAACGTTAATGTGTGTATGCATTTCTATAAAATGTGTTTATATTTGTGATCTCTGACTTCTTTTGACTCGGATATGTAAGTTTCTGACTTCTTAGTTAACTAAGTGATATTATATTTTGAGAGTCAACACAATAATTTGAGATATAGTGTTGTTAGTATATGTATGTTTGTATATATATTTCTATCACCATTACAGGTAAAACTTCTGAAAGAAGGGAAGGGTTGAGGTGTTCTAAAATATTGTCAGTCATATTTGTTTTTAAAAAATGTTTTAAGTAGCAATAATGTGGATGTGCCTTTAAGACACAAGATTTTAATTAGAAGTGTCATGTGACAAAAAGGGTGTGTATATATTGCTTGTGTTGAAGTTTGTTCAGTTTCTGATGAAGTCTTACCACATGTGCAAGACGAAAAGCGCTTCATTAAACTGAAAGAGAATTAAACTGAGAGAGAATTTACTTTGGTGTTTCCAAGCTGTCTTTTTGTTTTCCGGAATAAGAGTATGGCAGCGGTAAGTTGTTTAGAGACAACAGGGGTACCAAACTATCACTGGAGTTTGTATCCTATCTTAGTGGTTGGAAAATGGACCACTGTTAAGAGAGACACAGCCTCTTGCATGCATGCAGTTATATGCAGTCAGGCTTGGAGACAGGCATGTGGGTCTGGTAGCCTGAAAGAGACCGAGCAGACCCCACACCTGAAGCTGGGATTGGTGATGTGGCTATTTCAGGGAGGGAGCTGCCCTGTAGCAGAGATCCTGAAGGTGAGCTGCAGCTGCTGATAGGTACTGATGTTCCCTTGGACAGAGTGACTGCAAGGGCAGAGGTGAGTGGTGGTATCCAAGCTGACAGTGCAGCACTGCTGTCAGAGGATACCAGACTTCCTGTTGTAGGGGATCTGGGAAGAGTCACAAAGGTAGAGATGAAACAGGCTTAGTTATTGGACCCTACATTTTGAGGCTTGAAGCAGGTAACAAAGGAGGTATTTGATTCTCAAGAAAAAGGGGATTCAGTATACTGGAACAAAGGGTTTCTGTATAGATAGTGGACCCCTGAGGGAAGGCTAAAGGGTGTTGTAATGCAGCAGTTGGCAGTGCCCAGAGTATACCATCTGGCACTTCTAGCCATAGCCCATGACATTCCTTTTGCAGGTCATATTGGCATAAAGCGTAGCAAGGACATGTTATGCAGAACTTTTATTGGCCTGGGACTACAAGGGATGGAACAGGGTACTGCAGGACCTGTGAGCAGTGCCAAAAAGAAGGCAAGCAGGAAACAAGGTCAAAGTTCCTTTGATGCCTTTACCTGTGATTGAAGAGCCATTTCAGAGGGTAGCTATGGATATTTTAGGGCCTCTGAATTCTCCAAGTTCCACAGGGAAAAATACATCCTGGTGGTAGTAGATTATACTACTAGAAACCCTGAGGCAGTGGTTTTGTCCTCCACTGATGCAGAGAAGGTGGCAAATGCTTTATTAGAGATTCTCAGCAGAGTAGGTTTCCTGACATAAATACTGAGTGACAGAGATGCCAATTTCATGTCAGACCTTCTGGCTTGTCTGTGGGAATGCTGTGATGTGAAGCACCTAAAAGACCACCCCTTACCACCCCAGACTGATGGTTTTGTGGAGAGGTTAAACTCTACACTAAAGACAATGTTAAGGGCATTTGCAGACCAGTTTAAGATACAGTGGGAGAAATGTTTACCCCATCTGCTGTTTGCATACCAAGAGGTACCTCAGGAATCCACAGTTTTTTTACCCTTTGAGTTACTGTATGGCCATAGGGTGAGAAGGCCCTTGGATTTGATTCGTGATGAGTGGGAAGGTTATGTGAATCTCACAGGGAGACTGTTGTGGCATATGTCCTAAACCTCAGGACAAGACTTAGGGAGTTCATGGGCTTGGCCGAGGAGAACCTGGCAGGAGCCCAGCAGCATAAAAAGGTCTGGTATGACATGTTGCTGGACCCCGAAAATATGCTGAGGGAAAGCAGATTATTTATTATTATTTATCATAATAATTTATTATTATTATTATTATTTATTAGTTATTTAATGAATGAATGAATGAATAATGTTCATGCTTAAATGCTGACTAATCTGCAGGTAATTTATCAGATTAGTATTGTCATAATGTATTCACCTTTTATTGTGATAGCAAGGCAATATTTTATTTCAGCATCTAGATTTCTTTGTTTTTATCTTCTTTTCAGCTTATAACATATTTCAAACTGTCACAGAATTCACAATGTAAATCATGCTGTTTATTTGCACTGGATTTCTACTTACTGGATGAAATTATCATTGGGACAAAGGTTAATATCACCTGGACCTTTGTCTCCTCCTCAGTCCATTCACAGTATGTCCCTTCGGGTTCCTATAGAATCGTTGACAGCTTAGGTTGTCAAATGGTTAATCATCGACACCTAAGCATCGAATGTTTGCAATAGCCAATGGCTACATCATCAAATTCTTTCCTCAGGAAAGAATTTGTATGGCCATTATTGGGGATTTGCCCTTTCCCCAATGTAGAGCGATCTTGGAGTTGGTATATTTAGTTGGGGGTGTGTGGGGATTGAAGCCCCCCACTATGATTGGGTGTGTTAGTTTATTTTTGTTTACTGACAGCCACCCGAATTCTTTCCCGAGGAAAGAATTAGATGATGTGGCCATTCGCTATTGTTAGCTTTCCATGCTTAGGTGTCGATGTTTTCATAGGTTCATAGGTTCATACTAGGCTATCTGCCCTAGGGCATTTATAAGCCTAGCCAGAGTGTGTTTGGCTTTCACCACCCATTTTAAATTAATTTTGCTATGCCCTTTTTCGAGGTTAGTATACTGTGCCTCTGTCTAACAGTGACACAGAAGTGATACCCAGGGTAAACCTACGATCCCCCATCCACTCATCAAGATTCCTCTTGAAGAGAGTCAATGAGGGACTCTGCCTAACCTGGACTGGGATTTTATTCCAGAGTGAAGGGAGCCTCTGGGTTATGAATCTGTCCCTCCAGCATGTCCTATTTATTTCAGTGCTGAGGTTCAAGTCTCTCGAGCACGTAGCTCGATGGGATTTGGATTTTCTGAGGTGCAGCATGTCCATTAATTCTGGGTTGGACATGGCTTTATACGTCAGGCACAGATCACCTCTGAGCAGGTGGTATGTCACTGAGTAGAGCTGGAGTTTCTTTAACCGGGCAGCATATGGCATCTGTTTGAGCCCTTTGATCCTCTTGGTGAGGTACTTTTGGAGTCTTTCCAGTTGCTGCAGGTGTCTGGTAAGGTACATCCCAAAAGGGGCATTGTACTCAATTATGGGCCTCATGAGGGATGAGTAAAGAGGCACGATGACCTCCACTGATCTAGATGTGAATCCCTTCATGATTAGGTGGGCTATATAAAATGTTTTTCTAACCACTTTGTCCACGTGGTTGTCAAATGAGAGATTTCTATCAACTTGGGTCCTGGGTCCCTAATTACTTCTTCCGTACTTAATGGATTACCACCTATGTGGTAATTTGTGGGCACTTTGTTTTTGCCAAAGGGGATGACTATACACTTTTTGGCATTTAGCTTAAGGCCATGGCTCTGGCACCAGTTGTCTGTTTCTATGAGGCCCTTTTGGAGGATGCTTGTGTCAGCTAGAGAGTTGATTATGGCGCCTAGTTTGCAGTCATATGCGAACTTGGTCAGCCACAGTCCTTCCGTGTTGGCCTGTACCTCTGAGAAATATATACCGAACAAGAGAGGTGCCAAGACTGAGCCTTGTGGGACGCCACTTGTAACTGGTTTGGAGTCTGACATGGCTCCAGCAATTTTAACCATGTGGGTTCTGTCCTTGAGCCAGTTTGCAACCCATCTAGTGACATAGGGGTTTATATTTAAGCTGGTGAGCTTATCTATAATGCCCGAGTGGGGTATTGTATCGAAGACTTTTGCGAGGTCCAGGTAGGCTGTGTGGACCACCTTCCCCTCATCAATGGCTTTGGTGACTGTTTCAATGAAATCAACCAGGTTTAAGAGGCAGGATCTGCCCTTAACAAAGCCGAACTGGGTAGGATCCAATGTCTGTAGGTCCCCAATATCTTTATTTATGAGGTCCATGATGATCCTTTCCATAGCTTTGCAGACCAAGCTAGTCAGGCTTATGGGGTGATAGTTTCCAGGATCCGTTGAGGCACCACCTTTGTGGTGAGGGACCACTGTTGCTGTACGCCACTCTTTGGGTACATAACCTGTAGTAAGGCTGAGATTGAACAGTAGTTTTATGTTTGGGTTTAGCTCTTCTTGGAGTTCATGTAGGACATAGCCCGGGACACCGTCTGGTCCCATTGATGCTGTGTTTTTTGCTTTGGAGAGGGCGGCTCTTACCTGAGCATCTGAGATGTCAGGGGGGGAAGCACTCTGCTGGGATAGATATTTGCCCTTTTGGTGGGGGGGGGGGAAGTTTGCACTGAACCTGTCAACTAGGATGTTGGCAATGTCTGTGGGTTCGGTGTATTTTTTGTCATTTTGGACTAATTCTGAGCATATCTGGGAATTTCCACCCAGGTTCCTAACATAACTAAAGAAAGCCTTGTGATTATCCTTAGTGTTCTGTGCAATTTTTCTCTCGAAGCTGGCCTTAGACGATTTTATGAGTGTCCATAGTTTTTTGCTAATACTGATCAGAGATGCCTTCCCTTTTTGGGATTTTGCTCTATCATGTAGTAGCTTCCTCCTTCTATTGTATAGTTTGTTTATGGCTGGGGTCCACCAGACAGGATGTCTGCCTTTGGAGGATTGGGTTTTGGTTTTATTTGGGATTGCATGATCCATGCATTCCTGAAGGTGTTCATAGAATGCGTTTATAAAGGATTCTGCGGTCTGGGCCGTATTTTCCACAGGCCCGGGGGCTTTGAAGGATTCCACCTCAGTTTTGAGGAGTGTGAAATTTGCTTTAGAGAAGTTTTTCACTGTGGTTTTCTGGGCAGGGGGTGGGGTCAGGATGTGAATATCCAGTGAGATTAGTTTATGGTCTGATCTTACCAGTGAGAGATACACTTCTGGTCTGGAGCATAGAGTCCCCATGTTGGTGATGATCAGGTCCAGTATGTTTTCCCCTCTTGTGGGAGTGGTAACAAGTTGTTCCATAGCATTTGAGTTTATAAATTCTAGAAACCTTTGTGCTAGGGTGTTAGAGCTAGAGTAATGCTCCCAGTCTATGTTTGGGTAGTTGAAGTTGCCCAATATAATGGTGATTGGAGAGACCTTCATATTTTCCAGTGTTCTCAGGAAGGCCGAGTGGGGTTCCTGGGTTTGGGAGGGTGGTCTGTAGCAGGCTATAAACTGGAAGGCAGTTTTACCCACTGTTAGTTGCACATGGATAGTCTCTAATGCTTCGTGCTGTGCCACCAACCTGGAGGTGTGGGTATCTTTGACGAATATTGATACTCCCCCTCCTTTTGTGGTTCGGTCCAAGTTTTGGGGCCGAAAAGCATGGTATGAGGTATAACCTGGTAGTGCTGGGGTGCTCTCGGGAGCCTTGAACCAGGTTTCTGTTACTGCACAGATATCGATGTTCTCCATGCTAAGGAGAGTTTCGAGTGCGTGCATCTTGAGGTTTAGACTTCTAGCGTTGAGTAGCACTACTCTTAGTTTCTTATCCCTTGTGATACCTATGGAGGTGGGTTTGTCTTTTGAGCCTTGTCTAAAAAAGGCACTATGGGGGTAGCAAGAGCCTTTGCCAATATCCGAAAGCCCAGGGGTGATAGGTGCAAGCCGTCCCTAGCGAAACATCATCGCTTGTCGAGCATGTCATCCCAGGCTGACAGGCATTGGATCCCCTTTGAATGACACCAATACTTAAGCCAATTGTTGAAATTGATCATCTTATCTTCATATTGTGGCATCATTCTTGGTGAGGGTAAGATGCTACTCAAGGTCAGGGTCATACCAGCCTGGGCTACATGCTCAGAGAGCTCCTCTATGTCTCTTTTCATGTAGTCCAGGGAGGTACATCTCAGGTCATTCACACCAGTATGGACAATGACTGAGTCATATTTGTACTTGCCTTGGAATGACCTGAGTGCTTGGGTTATGTGGCGGATCCTAGCGCCCGACAGGCAGCTCACCGTGACCTTCTCCTTGTTCAGCCTGGTGAGCGGGACGTCAGTGTGCCTGACGATAGAGTCACCTATTACAAGTGTATCAGGTGTGTTTTAACTCATTAACCCCGAGTACCTTCTCATGGTGCCTCTGTGTTTAACACCGAGCGCACCATGAGAAGATATTAATTGCAAGCTGTTACCCCCGAATGCCTTCCACAAGTGTGAGTAACTCTATTGCAGATTTGTAGCCTTCCTTAATGTAAAACATGCTGAAATCGTCCTTGTTCAGCCTGGTGAGCGGGACGTCGGTGTGCCTGATGATAGAGTCACCTATTACAAGTGTATCAGTTGTGTTTTAAGATTCAACGACCTAAGCTGTCGATGTTATGATAGAGATGCTGTCCTTTCAGCCCCCATGACTATTCCAGACATTTAGTAGAATTATGCTCCTTCCCCCTACACACTGTTTCCACCTATCCTGTCCTCCTCTCTAGTTCCTGGGTATGTGTTTAATGGCTTCTTCTTTAACCTGCAGCAGCAAACTATTAGAATTCATTGCTGTACCCACTCCAAACAATGTGAGTGAGGTGAGGCATCTGTGGTGTAGAATCCTCATTTGTTGATCCCATATCTTTGACCACTTCCATATTCCATGGGAACTTTGTTATTCTTCTTGCTATAGAGATTGACTGAGGGACAGGCCCTTTATCCCATTTCTTTGGTTGTTTCCTTACAGTCCTACTTCTGTTCTCCTTAAGTTCTTTGGATGGATGGATCGTCCTCTTCCTTTTTAAATACTTGTCCTACTTTCCCAAGGTGCCAGTCTCTCTTTCCTTCATGGCTCCAGCTTACTAATTTGAATATGTATACTAGTTAACTGCTGATAAGTCACTAACCATCTTGAGTACTATAACTGTCTCTATTTCTTGAAATGTTGGACATTTCCATGTTAGCTTTTTACATCTTAGTTAATCTTATCCCAATTTTTTTTCCTCCAATGCACATTCCCATATGTAAACTCCAGCTCTTACCCATATTTCTCTGTCTGATTTGCATACCTTTTTCCTCCCATATACTATTCAGATTTGTCATGCTGCATGTTATGTTCCCTAGTCTATCCAAACCTGGTAACCAGTTGTTTAGCCATTCTCCACAAAGCTCATTAACACCCATTTGGTATTTTAATTGCATATCTTTTGGGACCCCATTTTCCATCTCTCTTTCTCTTCCTCTAAGTCACTGCAAAATATTGCAATGGCAGTGGCTCTTGCATCCACATTCTCAATCCTCAATATGACCTTCCATCCTGAGCAAACCAGGGTAATCATATGGAAAGGGGATGTGCCTAACACTGTGTAATACATGTACCATATCATTACACCATTTATCCTGCTTACCAGAGAGCTGAATTTAGACCCTTCTTTCTCCATTTTTTGAGAACACTGTAATACTCTTATTTGCCATAGTGTCTAGTATATACCCAATTTTCAGTTCTAGGCAGGGGCGGCTCATGCTATTGGGCTGCAGGATTACAGCTGCCCCCCCCCCCAGCTGTACAAAAAAAAAGAAAAAAAAAACAAAGGAAAAAATAAATAAAACAACAAATGCAAGTCCTGGAACTCATGAATGCTCACTCGTGGCATTTCCCAAGTCCAGGCTACTACTGAACCAGTCGGGAGCATGCACACAGAATCCAGACTGCTGGTGAGACAATCCAGATTAGGAAGACAGCCTGCAACAGCAAAGATCCCAGAAGTCTATGCAGTTACAACTGCATAGACTGGAAGGGGATCAAACTTCAATGTCTGCAGGCTGGAGCTGACAGGACTTTGGCTCTCTTGCGCAGGGCTTTTGTTTTGAAACTGGAGCTTGTGTGTGTGTGTGTGTGTGTGTGTGTGTGTGTGTGTAAAATGCCCCAGTAGCCAGAAAGAAGTCAGGAAATAAATATACCTGGTGGCTAGACTCAAGCCTTGTACCTTGAGAGTAGGTAGCAAGAGCTTAAATTCCCTACCCACCACCACTTGTGAAATTTTTGCTTCATATTTTTGCTCTGTTCTTCATAAAATCTGTGTTTTTTCTGGATTTTGAATTCACTAAATAATTACAGGCATTTAAATTTCAGACTTCATATTCTTCAGAAAGTGCATGGTAACGCAAAGCCTTTTATTCTAGAAATTTTCTGTTTATAAGATCAATATTTGAAATTTGTCCCTATTTTTGGAGCTGTATTCTCCCATTATTGGCTTTGTGCAGGTTTTTTGTGCTTACAGGTTGAGAACTATGGTGAGAACTGAATTCACTGAATATGTTTGGGGGCTGTATTCACCCATTATTGGCTTTGTTTAGGTGTTTTGTGCTAAGACGTTGAGAGCTATGGTGAGAACTGAATTCATTAAATGATAGCCATTTAAGTTTCAGTCTACCTGTTTTTAAAGAAACAGCTGATTTGGCATAGTGGTATGTTGCTCTGACTGTAGTGCACAGGATCCTGGGTTCAAGACTTGCCAGTGAAATGCATGATGGTAACACAGCATTTTATTCTAGCAACTTTCCAAGATTATACAAGCAATGTTTAAAATATTTCCTTAGTTTTTAGGCATTTGTCCCCCCATAAATTTTGGCTTTTCCATATTTCTTGTACTTCAAAGTTGAGAGATACAGTTGAGTCTCGAGTCCATTTTACAAGGAGCTGAGAGCTTGAAGAGAGGTTTAGTGCTGCTTATGCTGTGTCTGCTTGCATTGTTAATAGCACAACAAGTAGTGTACTAGCTTTTGATACAGAACACTGTGAGTTCTACTCCTACAGTATATAGATGCATTACTGATACTGTACTGTGTTGTACTTTTAAAGGGGGTGGATGCTGCAGTCCTAAGAATGTCCTCTTTGGTGGAGATACCTAGTAACAATGAACCTGTTATCAGTTTGCCATCCATTCCCTATTGCAATATTACTAGCTTATCATTTTTTTAATGTAGCATAGGCAATTTATTCCTTAAGAGCAACAGGCACTTTATTTGTAGGTGAAACAATGAAATATAAAACTGGGTGCTAGCAGCAACCTCTTCATTAGTTACAGATCTTTTTTTAATGTGGAATTACTTAGATGACTTTTACTTCTGCAGAAATTGTGCATATTTACTGATACTAGTGAATTGTAGAAGTTTGAGTAGACTTTTATGACGGAAATTTTCTGAATTGGGCAGTTTTGTCATTATTGGTGCATGCATTTTGTTTCATTGTTTACTGGAAAAATGTTCAAAACAATACATTTAAAATGTTGTCTAACAACTGCATTGTATTATACAAGGAATATAATTTAATACAGTCAGGAAGGTGTATCAAAGAACACATGTATGTTTCCTGTGCAAGGAGCCTATGATTTGAAAACAGCCCAGAGTTAATCTTTATCTGTCACTGGCCAGATGTATTTTCTTTGAATGCGGGTTTGATGCTGTTTCAATGAATGTGAGTATCAAGGGCAGAGAAGTTTTAATGCTAAGTATATTTTTATTGTGAAACTGCATTGCTTTGTTTAACAGATGTCTATTAGTGTTTGTGCTGTAAAATAAAACTTTTAAATGAAATTTAAATCATAGTAGAAGTAAAGCAGTATGCACATTACAGTGTTTATGGTAAGTGGGGTGAAATAGCCAAGTAATGGGACATTGGAATAGCTGTGGGGAAGCCACAATCAACCATGATTTTGTGAGGGGAGAAGGGCGGCCAACTCAGCCCCGGCTGAACTATACCTCTGAACAGTCTAGATTTTTGCAGAATGAACAGATTTTTACTTCTTATTTTTGGTTTGTTCCTCATAACATTTGTGATTTTCTGGCAAATCATTTAGGAATGAAGTAATTAAATAATGACAGACATTGAGTTTCAGACTTCATACCCTTCAGATAAATGTGTGCTAAAGCAAAACCTGGTATTCTGTCAACTGAATAAGTTTATACAAGAGCAATTTTTAGTACTGTTTGTATGGCCCCCAAATATATTTGGCCTTGTTCAGATTTTCTGCATTAAGAGGTTGACAGGAATGAGCAAATAAATCACTTCATAGAGCTAGGTACATCCAAACATCTCATCTGTCCCTGATTTTGGCACATAATGTTGCTTTCCCCCTAATAATCCCTTTGGAAAATGGCAAATTTGGAAGAAAACATGGAGGGTTTACAATTAAATAATTGTAATGATCAGAGTAACAGATTACTTTTAATTTCAGAAATGCATGTAGATTCTTTTATTTTGTCAGCTGCTCAAGTTAACAGTACTAAGTGTCCCTTCTTTGACAGGTTCCCAGCTGTATTGTGTGGCTATTTTATATTTTTGCATCACATTTGTGGTACCTTTTTCATAAAATTGTGGTTTTCTGGCAAATCATTAAAGATTGAAGTTAGAAAATAATAACAGACATTTGTGTTTCAGATTTCATATCCTTCAGAAAATTCATACTAATGCAAAACCTACTATTCTAATATCTTTCTAATTTTGTAAGAGCAATATTTAAAAATTGCCCTTATTTTTGGGCCTTTGTCCCACTTCTATTTATGGCTTTGTCCAGATTTCTTGCTCTGAGGATGAGAGGTATGACAAATGTGTCAGGGCCATCACCGTCAGCCAGAGACATTTCAAATTGTGACATACTTGTTGCACCCCACTCCCCCATGTAGTGACTGTGGATGTGTCCAAGCAAGGCAAAGAGCAGTTATGCAGTGTAAGTGTGCAGAGTATCCTCCCATCCAAGGTAGACACAAGTACTACAGTGGCTTTTCATCTGTCCTTGATTTTGCAGAAGGTTCTGGTTTTCTGTAATATTTTTATGCTGTTGATTTATACTTCTTCTTATTCAGAAAATGTATGTTGTTGCAGAGCCTGTTGCTCTGTAGCTAAGTAGCAATGCTTTAATGACCATCAGGTAAACTTGTCAGAGATTGTAAGATGCAAGTAAGCTTTAATAAGCATACTGTTAAAGAATTACCAGCATTGAAAGCCTTTTTGTTGTTGCCATGCAGAGAATATTTACATAACTAGATAACGTATAAGCCTTAGGTATTGAAATGCATATGACAGTATTTTTAATAAAGTACAGGATTTCAGTATTTTCAGAAGCTCATTACATTTGTTCGAGACTTGCAGTCATCTTTGCAGGCTTTACCCATAAACTAAACAGAATGCTAGTCTATCATGTGTGGTCCATAACCTGTGCAGTAATCCTTTAAGCAATTTATCTTTGAGCTTGTTTCTTTTTTGCTGTTCATTTTTTACTTTGATCGCGTTTTCCCCATGAAACAAGTAGATAGTTATTGTCAGGGAGCAGGTCTTTTTTGTATAAGAAACATTTTTATAAGTGGGGGTAATTGGTATCACAGAGATTGCTACTTTCAGCATGTTACTTGGTATATAAATTATAATTGGAACTGTAGTGCAAGGAGAAGTGATTTGAGTTGAGTGCTGCTTGTTTTTTTTATACTTGATTTTTGACTGGCATTCCAGTAATATATTTAAAAAGTAATCCCTTTTTTCATGCTTCACAACCTTTTTGTTTCCATCTAGGTATTAAGTAAGCTGTCATGTAGCCAATGCATTGATTTTTTTTTATTCTACACTTCATTTTGTCTTGATTGGACTCTCATAATGACGGTTTGGCACCCAGGTAGCGTATTTAATTAAAGTCCCAGTTTTTGCAGTTTTTACCATAGCACCACCCCTTTCTAGTTGGCCACACCTCTTCTCATTGGGCCCACAATTCAGCTGTCTCCTGCAGCCCCCCTTTGATTTGAAGCCACCAGCCACCACTGGTTCTAGGTATGCCAGGGATTCTGCTTCCCTTATCACCTCTGTGACTTGTCTGTTTTTGCCTTCTCCAGTTCTCATTAGGACTGTTTTACTACTATCATAACCCAAGTCAGACACCTCTTTAAACAATCTAAAAATCCATCAGTACATTGAGGAGTGTCCTATCTACATGGTGGTCAGTAAAGAGTAACCATCTGTGTATAAATTAAATGATGCCATACCTGTCTCTTTTTTCTGTCTTACTACCGTCTCCTCTATTAAGAATAGTCCCAGGGGGCATCCTTTTCTAGCATCTCTTTGACTGTAACTCATTTTGGATGTTCCCCCCAATGGTTAACTGAATCAAAAGCTTTCTAGATATCAAGCAATACTATACCTGCCCCCCTGACCTTTTTCCTGATGGGCACATAAGAACTTTGCTAAAATCCAGCAAATATCTATTGCTTGCCTGTGATACATAAATTCATTTTCCACATGCTGTATCAGTCTTAGTGAAAACTTATCCAGTCTTTTAGTCAATATTTTTTCAACTATTTTAACAACTTATATAATAGTATATGCATCAGTAATTGGCAGGGCTATTCCTAACAGCTTTCACTTCGGGTAGGACTACTTTTTTCCATGTTCATGACAAAATTGTATCCAGATGCCATTATACATATGTGTAAGTACCTTATGTAGGCCGTCCCTTCCCCATTTATTAAACTCAGAGGGAACCTATCTGGTCATGGGGCCCTCCCTTGTTTCATGTCAGATATTGCCATTTTAACCTCACACTAGGTAATGTGCTTGTTAAGTTCTTCTTCTTGATCACTCTCCTTCCTTAGAGTGTACAACTCGACCTATCCAGGGCAAACCAAGCAGTCGCTGATCTCCTGCTCTTTGCATACGTTTGTACAGTAATCCTGAAATAACGGTCTGGCCTCATTAAGCTTTTCTTTTACTCTTCTATTGTCGTTTTTTATTATTATGGTATACTGTTCCCTTCTCCTGTCTCTGCTCACACAAGATATTTAGAAATTCTCTCCACGGTCAGCCATCAAATATCCCCTCGAGTTAGACATTCTGCTTCTATTTATGTGGTTATAATTACTTCAGGATCAAACTTAAAGATGCTAATTTATGTCTTCAGTTTCTGCTTGTCCTATCATATCTACATTATAACATTTTGTAAGGGCTGCAATTTTTCAGGTCTCTCATCTCAACCAAATTTTTGCACCTTTCCTTACCGTCGCCTTCCATAAGATTAACCCTCATTGTTGCCTTAACTCCAGGCCATCAAATTACTCCAAAAATCTTACTTTCCTTAAATAACCCTGTGCATTACAACCTGTTTTCATTCATCATTTAGAGAGTCCACTTCAAATTATCCAGCCTGTCATAATTTTCCTTTATAAATAGATCCAGGCATGGCAGCATGGGAAGGAAACATTGCAAGCTCTATTCCCTTAGTGCTCAACCAATCAGGGAACAAAGCTCAACACAAATAAGAACAAATCTAGAAATAATCAGTGACAATTAGGGACTCTTAAAATATTAGTACTATCAACCTGAAACATTGGCAGAGTAAAAGAATATAGCAATAACCCACACCTGGGTGTGGGTAATGCTGGATTTACCCACGGTTGTCTTTGTTTGACCACTCGAGCTTCGCCCTCATGACCAAACCACACCAACCGTGGGTAAATCCAGCATTACCCACACCCAGGCGTGGGTTATTGCTATTATACAATGACATTATTTAAGAAAAAAAAAATTATTTTTCTTAAATAATGGCATTGTATAATGCCTCCTTGCTGCCCTTCTGCAGCTGTCTGGTATTCTGAGGCAGTTCTGATGTACTGCGTATACGTATGCTTACACAGTACATCAGAGCTGTGGGTGGAAACAACGGAGAAAGCAAGATCTCCGTTGCTTTTTACAAACTGCCTCGCTATGTTAAAGGAGTTTAATATAGTGAGACACCTTTAAAAAAAAGCAACAGAGAATCTCTGTTGCTTTTTTTAACACTGTCTTGCTATGACCAATCAGCGTGCACGTTTTAGAATATTAATAGAGGGTCGTTGTATAATGCAAATTAACATGCATTTTCTGAAGGAAGAAAGTCTAAATCTCTAATTATTGTTATTATTTATCAAGTGTAAGTCATTAATTTTAGGAGAGATTAAGAGGGACAGACCTAATCAGGGACATCCCTGAAAATCGGGAGACAGTCATAGCACACTTTACATAAATACCACAGTTCTAAGTTAAGAAAAAACAATTATTAGCTTTATATGATATAAGCAGGCCAAAATATAACAAATGGCATTTGCCCTATTAACAAAATCACAAATATTTAATTTAGTACAGTATCTTTTTATATAGTGCACAAGTTTCTCATATTCTTGTGTCTCTTGAATCCTCTTGTCCCTCTTCTCCAGTTCTGCTTATTTTGTCTTCCACTGGGATATTCTGCATGAAAGGGTGAAAAGAAAAGATAGTTTATAAAGTATCCTTGTCTTTGTTTGTCAGTTACGCTTATTTCTCACATCTCTTCTTATAACTTCAGTTTGGTATGATAATGCTACCGCAGTGGTGTACTAAAAGTGTTCATCAAGGTTTTCATTCCATGTTTACTGTTAAAAAAAATATAGAAACAGTTCTGCTACCAACAAATAAATTCTCTCCTGTCATGTATAGTATGATCAAACCATACTAATGGCATGCAGACAAAATATCATATGCACTAATTGTTATCTGACATCCAACTTTGCATAAAGATATAGTGGTCCTGCTGTATCTGCATTAAAAAATGAAATTTAGGTGATGACATGATGGCAAAAAGAAAGCCATCTGTATTCACTCATAAAGATGAAAAAATATACACTCACGCTCTGAAAATTCCTTTAGCTGCAGGCACTGAACAGTTTTGTAGAACACTGCAATAAGCATGCATTATCATTATACACTGAGTGAGTTCATAGAACACTGCAATAAGCATGCAAATCATCATGCACTGAACAGTTTCGTAGAACATTGCAATAAGCATGCATATCATCATACACGGAATGATACAATGAACGATTTCATAGAACATTGCAATAAGCATACATATCATCATACACGGAACGATACAATGAACGATTTCATAGAACATTGCAATAAGCATGCATATCATCATACATGGAACTATACAATGAACGATTTCACAGAACATTGCAATAAGCATGCCTTATCATCATACATTGAACAATTTTAGAGAATATTATATCTGAAAGGAAACAAAAAGTTCACATTTCCTCTGCAGCATTATGCCCCTCTGTCATCCCTTGTTTTCCCCATCTTTAAATGAATTTGTCTTAATTTTTTCTGACTGAATTATTTTATATATTTGCTGACTGAATTATTTTATATATTTGATAAACCCCAAAGTCACTAAACTAATACGAAAACACACAAGGCTGAAGTCCAAGCACCTCTGGAACAATGTTCAAATGTTGAAATGAAAGGAATCACAAGTTGAAAAATATAAAAACACCAAGTATATAATGATTTCAGTAACAAAGAAATGGTTAGCGCTTTCGTTTGAATAAGTTACAAACTTCATCAGACAAACTATTCTATATTCATTCACCTTAAAAACCTTAACATTTACTTCTATTGGTTAAAATAGTGTCAGTCCTCATGATATACAGCTGAACATTAAACTATTGCTTCATATAAACCAAAAACTGTCAACACTACATTAAAAACAATTTAATACAACTAATATTCAAAAAGAGTATATATGTATGTATATTTAAATATGTGTAAGAATGTTTAAATTAATGACTAAAACTGTATGTTAGTCACAAATAAGGCGGAGTACAGCAGAAGTAAGAACAGAACTCCAAATTTAATTCCAAGAATGTGCACTTATAACATACGGATGAGCGCTTTCACCATTACAGCTTCTTCAGATCCTTGTATAAAAGTCACAGTAGACCTCTCCTTATATAAGCAGCTCAATTAATCAATTAAAAAATTAATCAATTAAAAACAATTAAAAGCAATGCTGGAGAATTTAAAGAACTCTCCCATATTTAAACATGTTGGTGTAAAATAAGACAAGAATATGTAAAACATACATAATGACCTAAAAACATGTAAATAAACATTCTGATAAGTTAATATTGATAGAATATATACAAATAGATAATAATTCATTTTATGTTCCTGCGTTGTCTCAACTTAGGTTTTATAGAAGCTCTATCATTCAACCCATGCCCCCTATCAGCTTTCAAACGAATGATCCAGTCAGTCTCCTTAGATTCAGTAAGATTCATAGTATTACCACCCCTCTTGTTCACAGCAATTATCTCTAGGACCCGGAACAAAAAAGTATGATTATTGTCATTGGTGGTTATATGTTTTGCTAAGGCATTGTGTAAGGTGCCCTTTCTCATGTGGTAAATATGTTCTCTCATTCTATCCCTTAACGGCCGGTTAGTTTTACCAACATAGAAACTTGGGCATGCCTGACAAGTAGCTAGGTACACCACATTAGGTGTCATACAATCTGCATCTGCCTTGATAGAGAAAATGGTGTGTAAATCCGGGTGTATAGACACCTCACTACTATCAATAAATGAACAAAAGTTGCAGTGACCACAGGGTTTAGTGTGACCAATGTTCTTCATATTCCTATCATGTCTGGGGTGACAAAGCAATCGCTTTAGGTTGCTCTTATTCCGAAATAGGAAACTTGGTGTCTCCCCCACAATGCGTTTCAAGTCATCATCAACTAGGAGAATATCCCAATGTTTGCTAATAATTTCCTTTAACTGATGTTGATCAGAAGTATACAGAGTAGAAAATTTAATAGATCTATTTAACATATGATCTCCAACGGTTTGATCTTGGACCCTGGGTCCAAAGTATGGTGCACCTGAAGTGGTGCGTGACATGTATGCTTCCTCCATGTATGGTATAATCTCATTGTCCTTGTATCCCCGGGTCAGTAATCTATTTCTCAGATTGTCTAATTCTGAGATAAACCCCTGTTCAGTGGGGTTCACTCTCGAGGCTCTAATGGCCTGTCCTTTCATTATATTCTTAAAAACAAATTGTGGGTGCATACTGGACCTTAATAACAAGGAATTGCAGTAACATGCCTTGCGGTAGACCCCTGTGTTTATCATATCATCTGTTAATCTCTCAATATATAAGTCTAAAAAATCAATTCTATGTGTAGAATAATTCATGGTAAAAGTAAGGAATGTAGTTAAGTCATTCATAATGGATAACATTGATTCCAGCTGTTCTGATGTACCATTCCAAAGAACAAAAAGGTCATCGACAAACCTTCTATAGAACACCACATGTTCAAAGAAAAGTGCATTCTTAAATAAAACATGTTCCTCCCAATGTGCAAGGAACATGTTGGCATAGCTATTTGCACATGGAGTGCCCATAGCTATGCCATCACGCTGTTTATAGATCTGGTCTTGGAACATGAATAAGTTGTTCTCCAAGACCAGTTCTAGAAAATGAACTATAAGTTCTATCAATACTGCAGTGTAAGTACTGTGTGCTTTCAGATAATTCAACACATAATCAAGTCCTATATCATTAGGTATTACAGTAAATAGAGATTGAATATCAAAAGTCACAAAAGTACAACTAGAGATTCTATCATGGTGTCCAATACATTCATACAGATCAATCAAAAATTGCTTGGAATCCTTCAAGACTGTAACATTGTCATTCAATACACATCTCAGATGTTTCTCCACAAAAACTGAAAGATGTTCAGTTACCCAACCACGGCCAGAAACTATGGGTCTCATGGGTGGGTTCTTCATATTTTTGTGTACCTTGGGGAGACCTTGTATAATCGGTATAGTGGGTGTATAAATCATAAGGTATCCATATAGCTCCTTACTTATTAAATTACTTCTAAGAATGTCATAAAGTGTGTCATGAATATATCTGACAACAGAGTGAACCTGTTCCGTAGAAGTAGGTTCATAGAACCTGTCCTGTAACATGGAGGACATAGCCTCCGTATAAAATGACATATCCAGGACTACAACTTTCCTACCTTTATCAGCTGGTCTAATTATAATGGTAGGATCATTCTGCAATTTCCTCAAACACTGACGTTCCTGAAAGCTCAAATTGTCCCGCCTCTTCTGTTTATGGGGTCCCAATGGAGTATTATAGTAACTATATAATTCCTCCTCTGTTAACTTAAGGAATGCTTCAACTAATGGGTGGTGAGTTGGTACAAAATCACTTAAATTCTTAAAAGCAAACTTCCTGCTCTGTGCTGATTCTTTCTCAGAATCATTATAAATGAATCTAAGCATTACATTCCTACAAAAAAGTTTTAAGTCCACCATTGTATCAGTCAATTTGCTCTGACTTTTAGGAATAAAATTCAAACCTTTGTTTAATAAACTGGTATCATCATCTGTTAGAGTAATGTGGGACAAATTGTAAATTAACGCTTGTTGTTCCACTTTCTCTTTAAAGTCTGATGGGGCATAAAATCCCCTGATAATTTCCTCTTCTGTCTGCCCCTGCTCATGGAGCGAGGTCTGCGAGGACCTTTCTCAATGCGGCAGTGCGGCAGAGGAAAAGTCAAATCCAAACTTGAGAGATTGCTAGAATCAGTCAAAGTAGTAGTTTTCTTAGGTTTGACAACAGGCTCTGATCCTTCTTTTGTAGAAACAGGTCTATTCTTAACCACATGTACTTCAGGATATAAGTTGTTTCTAGTACATGTACTGGGATGTACAATGTGAATAACATCCACAGAGTCCTTGCAATTGTCTGTGGTAGTCCCAGCAACAGGTGGTATTTCTTCCAGAATACATGCATCATTATTGATGGTAACCCCCCCAGTACAAACTTGGGCAGAGTCCATCTCCACAGGAGTAATGCTGTTGTGTCCATTCAATTCAACACCGACATTCATGCCATTTGTTACACTGTTACTTGTAACATCGTTGATAAAATTAAAGTGTGTAGATTCCTTGACTTTCCTAGGAGGCATGGGGGTAGAAGGATCCCTATGCATCTGAAACATTGTAGAGGAATCCTGCCCTGTTCTGGGCCATAGGAATATATTGCCCAATTTGAAATCATTAATATCCCTGGTGGCTTTGTGTTTTTTCTGCTGTAAAAGTTTTCTTTCATACGCTAGCACACAATCTAGCAAGTTCTCAAGCAAGGGTGCAACCACCTTGTCCGAAAAGTTACTGAAAAGCTCCTGCTGTTTGCGCTTTATATTATCTGTTAACCTAACCTCCTCAGGGAGGAAAAAGTCAATTAATAGTTGCAGATACTTGCGACTCACCTCAATGTTCAAGCGTTGCCATTTCGCAAGTAAATCTGGATGTTCGTTGCCTTGATTTGGCATATTAAGAACCCTTAAACCTCGCGGAATAATATGTTGTTCTAGGCAGAACTGGAAGTGTATCTGCTGTGTCTGTAAGCGTTTAAGCCTCATGAAATCCTTCTCCATGCTATCCAAAACAGCATGTAGTCTTTCCGAATTCAGGGTCGGCATCATGACATCATTGGAAGTTGGCGTAGACTCAAAAAACAGAGATGCACTGACAGTTTCTTTTAAATACTGTTGGAAGCATGCCTGCAACGCTCCAGTCCCACGGTCTTCACTTCTCGGGACATAATCCAATTCAAGATTCGCCATTACCCAAGAAAAGAGTCTTACTCTTGCTGGCAAGCAGAAAAAATATACTGAATAAAAAATAAAATAAAATAAAATCCACTGCTCAGCAAGCAAACGCTTTGTCACCCCAGACATGATAGGAATATGAAGAACATTGGTCACACTAAACCCTGTGGTCACTGCAACTTTTGTTCATTTATTGATAGTAGTGAGGTGTCTATACACCCGGATTTACACACCATTTTCTCTACCAAGGCAGATGCAGATTGTATGACACCTAATGTGGTGTACCTAGCTACTTGTCAGGCATGCCCAAGTTTCTATGTTGGTAAAACTAACCGGCCGTTAAGGGATAGAATGAGAGAACATATTTACCACATGAGAAAGGGCACCTTACACAATGCCTTAGCAAAACATATAACCACCAATGACAATAATCATACTTTTTTGTTCCGGGTCCTAGAGATAATTGCTGTGAACAAGAGGGGTGGTAATACTATGAATCCTACTGAATCTAAGGAGACTGACTGGATCATTCGTTTGAAAGCTGATAGGGGGCATGGGTTGAATGATAGAGCTTCTATAAAACCTAAGTTGAGACAACGCAGGAACATAAAATGAATTATTATCTATTTGTATATATTCTATCAATATTAACTTATCAGAATGTTTATTTACATGTTTTAGGTCATTATGTATGTTTTACATATTCTTGTCTTATTTTCACCAGCATGTTTAAATATGGGAGAGTTCTTTAAATTCTCCAGCATTGCTTTTAATTGTTTTTAATTGATTAATTTTTTAATTGATTAATTGAGCTGCTTATATAAGGGGAGGTCTACTGTGACTTTTATACAAGGATCTGAAGAAGCTGTAATGGTGAAAGCGCTCATCCGTATGTTATAAGTGCACATTCTTGGAATTAAATTTGGAGTTTTGTTCTTACTTCTGCTGTACTCCGCCTTCTTTGTGACTTACATTATATCTACTCTACAGAACTACAGTGTTTGCTTGCTGAGCAGTGGATTTTATTTTATTTTATTTTTTAAAACTGTATGTTGTTGTCAGTTGTCAAACAGCCTTATTTTTGTTGTTTTAAAACTTTTTTCTTTCAAGTGCTTTCAGTTTCAATATGGCCGAGATAGAAGTGCGATCACTGATGCCAGGCCAACTGTCTGCTTGAAAGCGGAATTGCCATTTTACCTCATTTATGTCTAACTGTAAACTCCAAGGCTTCTTTTCATCAATAGTGACTTGATCAGATACTACAAAGGAAAATTTATTGTTCACATTGTCAGAAATATGTTTGGCCAATGCATTATTCAGATTGTTTTTCCTAATAGCGTAGTTGTGCTCATAGATTCTTTGACTTAGCTTATGCTCAGTCTTTCCTATATAGAAACCAGAGCATGAATTGCACATGGCCAAGTAAACCACTGCTCTGGAATTACAAGAATATTTCCCTTTTATCTTATGTCTAATGTTTCTAACAGTTATCTTATCACTTACTTTTACCATATGACACCATGAGCAAGCTCCACATTTAAAAGTTCCTTGCTTATTTACATGAAAGGGAACTTGTCTGTTCTTTAATAAATCCTTAAAATTATTACCTCTTCTGTATACAATAATGGTTTAACCCCTAAGTGCTTTCTGATGTTAGCATCCTCTAACAGAATTGGCCAGTTTTTTTTTCAAAAATAGAAGTTAAAAGCTTAGCATCCTGGCTAAAAGTTCTAGTTAAGGCTGTTTGAAAGTCTGAAGGTTGTTGTGTAGTGTCATTGCATAGTTCTACCATGGTACTACATTCTATAGTACTTAAAGTTCCCTGATACTCACCACTATCTGATGTAAGTGGAATGGTGCCTAAAATAGGTTGAAAATGACCATTTAGTCTCTTGGTAATGACTTCCATACTTAGTTCTTCCACTAATTTTACCGGGTAACATCTTTTCAGGAACATACCACGTAGAAACTGACATTTTTTTCAAAAACTGTTCATGTGTTGTAACCATGCGAGCAGCCCTGACCAATTGACCTTTCACAATAGACCTTTTTTTGATGAAATGAGTGTGAGCTTGTATAATGCAGAAAAGTGTTAGAGTATGTGGCTTTTCTATGAATTTTGGACACATATCTGCCACCTTCATCATCTTTCATCAAATTCACATCTAAATAACCTATGCTGACTGAATCATATTGCCATGTAAACTTTAAGAAACTAGTAGTTTCATTAATATATGACAAAAAAGTTACATAACTCAGCCTGTGTTCCTTTCCAAATAATACAAATGTCATCTTGAAACCTTTGATATAGTTTAATGTAGTTATTAAACCTTGACTGGAAGACAAACTGTCTTTCCCAGTATGCCATAACTAGGTTTGCCTAGGCTCCACCACACGGTGAGCTCATGGCTATCTCTTTCTCTTGCAAATAATACTTATGGTTAAAAGAGACATAATTATTAGTTAAAACAAGCTCTAACAATTCTAGAATAAGGGTTAATGTACTATTTGGCACCTTGTATTCAACAAGCATTTCATTTACCCATTGTATCCCAGTTTCTGGTGTCATTCTAAGGGGATCCAGTATCTGTCTACCTGGGATGACATGACTGACATACCTCAATGCTTTGCCAGAGATGGCCTGCATCTGTCACCCCTGGGCTTCTGGATACTAGCCACAGCTCCTGCTACCCCTGTAGTGCCTTTTTTAGGCAGTGTTCCAAAGACCAAATTACCACTGTAACAGCTACAAACAAATGCAACCTGAGAATCATGCTGCTCAATGCTAGAAGTCTAAATCTCAAAATGCACTCGCTCGAAGCACTCCTTAAAATGGAGAACATCAACATTTGTGCTGTAACAGAGACCTGGTTCAAGGCAGCAGAAAGCACCCCTGCACAACCAGGCTAAAACTCATTCTGCACCTTTCGACCCCAGAACTTGGACCAAAGCTCCAAAGGTGCTGCTGTTTCCATATTCATAAAGGATGCGTACACCTCCAGACTGGTAGCCCAACATAATGCATCAAAGATACTTCAGGTGCAGCTAACATTGGGTAAGACAGTGATTCAGGTCATAGCTTGTTATAGGTCCTAAACCATGTACCAAGACTCACACTCCACATTCCTAAGCACCCTGGAGAATATTAGGGTCTAACCTAACACTCTCATACTGGGCAACTTCAACTGCCCCCTCCATTAACTGGGAAAACTACTCATGTACCACTACACTTGCCCAATGCTTTCTGGAATTCATTAATTCCATTGCTCTGGACCAGCTCATTCTTACCCCCACTAGAGGTAGCAACATCCTTGACCTGGTCATTACTAACATGGGCGACAGTTGCTCTACACCAATAGTCAAATCCTTCCTGGGTAGATCTGACCATAAACTAATCACCTTGGAAATCCACATCCCTCCCACACCCCCACAAAGGTAACCACCATGAAAAACTTCTCCAAAGCTAACTTTTGGCTCCTAAAAGCAGAGGTGGTTAACTTCACAGCACCCATGCAAATGGAGAATAGTTGTATGACTGCCTAATCATACACCAAAGCACTCTATGAACAGGTACACAAATGCATGAATCTCGCCATACCCAATAGAACCAAGATGCACTCCTCAAAAAAAAGGAAGCCAATCCGCCATAAACAAACTCTACAACAGGAGGAGGAAACTGATGCAGAATAAGGTGAAGTCCCAAGACTGGAAAAACTCCCTTATCAGTCTCAACAAAAGGTTGAGATCCCTCATCAAATCCTCTAAAGCTAGCTATGAAAACAGAATTGCAGCAGATAGTAAAGACAACCACAAGGCCTTCTATAGTTATGTAAAGAATCTCCACGGCGATACCCAAATTTGCTCTGAGCTACTGCACAATGTTACCTCCTATACTGAGCCAGCAGATATTGCCAATATACTAGCCAACAGATTCAGTGCTAACTTTACCCCCACAAAAGACCAATCACAATACCAATAGATTGCCAGACATCCAGAATTACTGCTGCACAGGTTAAAATAGCACTGTCCAAGGCCAAGAATACAGCTTCTATGGGACCTGAAAATATCCCTGGCTGTGTTCTACATGAACTACAGAGTAAACTGGCACCTCACCTGTGTGCCCTGTTCAAGCACAGCCTCACCTCAGGCTTTGCCCCTACTGAATGCCGCACTGCTACAGTCATCCCCCTCCACAAAGGAGGAGTGACTACAGACCCTGGGAATTATCGCCCAATTAGCCAGATGAGTCTGATATGGAACGCATCACCATGGGCCTAATAAACAAGGATATAGGGAATCTCCAAAGTCTGGATCCTACACAGTTTGGTTTTGTGAAGGGTAGATCATGCCTGTTCAACTTGGTCGACTTCTTTGAGTCAGTCACCAGAGCTGTGGATGAAGGCAAGGTGGTTCATACAGCCTACCTTGATCAGGCCAAGGCCTTTGATACCATTGCCCACTCAGGAATCATAGAAAAACTCACTAAGCTAGGCATCAACCCCTATATCACTAGGTGGGTTGCAAACTGGCTCACAGATAGAAACCACAGTGTGAAAGTAGCTGACTCCAACTCAGACTGCCGACCAGTCATTAGTGGAATTCCACAGGGTTTGGTCCTGGGTCCTCTCCTGTTTGGTATCTACTTCTCTGAAGTCCAGGTCAACATGAAGAGACTCTGGCTGACAAAGTTTGCAGATGATTGCAAGTTGGGAGCTATTATTAACTCCCCAAGTGATGTTGACATCCTACAGAAAAGGCCTCAGTGACAGCAACGACTGGCATCAGAACCATGGCCTTAAAGTCAGTGCCAAAAAATTTGTCATCATCATTGATGATAGTCCACTGAAGATAGAAAGTATTATATGAGATCTGGGAACACAGGTTGACAGCAATCTCTCTTTTGACCACCACATTGCCACTTTGGTCAGAAAGTCCTTCTATGTGGCACATCTCATTACTAAGGGTTTTGCATCCATGAAGAAAGAGGTCATTGTCTCCGTCTACTCTTCCCAAATTAGGCCAATCATTGAGTAAAATGCCACATTTGGTATATAACTCACTAGACACCTGCAACAACTGGGGAGGCCACAAAAGTACCTCACAAAAAGGATCCTGGGGCTTAAACACTTGTCCTATAAGGACAGACTCAAAAAACTCCAACTATTCTCCATCTCATATTGCTTTACTTAGAGGCGATCTCTGCTTAACTTACAAAGCCATGTCTGACCCAGCTCTGTTAGAAATGCTACATCTAAAGAAATCCCAATCTCTCCACACCACATGCTCCAGAGACCTCACCCTCATTACCACAATCAACAGAACATGTTGGAGGGACAGGTTCATAACCCAGAGACTGCCCAGGTTATAGAATAGACTTCCCATACATGTCAAGCAGAGCACCTCACTGACCCTCCTCAAAAGAAATCTTGATGAGTGAATGGGAAATAGAAAATTCACCCCGGGGATCACTCCAGTGGCTCTACTCAACAGAGGCACTAGAAACTAAGGTCAGGTGGCACGATGCCAGGGTGATCCTATTGGCTAGGCTTGTAAAGGCTCCAGGGCCATTAGCCTAGTACACAACTATGAAGCTATGAACCTATAAGAATCTTGCAACTGAAGTTTTTCAACTGGAACTTACAACAAGCAAGATAAGAACAATCAGAATAACTTCTTCTTATAATATATGGATAAAGTTTAAAGAATTATTAAATTAATAAGTGTCAAATATTTATATAAGATATAGTATCACTTGGAAACATCTTTAGAATTCTTATTGTAAAGTAGATACTCTTGTAAGTAGTTGTTTTTGCTGTGTTTTTGATATTTTTTTTTTAGTTATGTACTTTTATATATTTGAAATATCCTTGTTTTCAGGCCATTGCAATGAGAGTCTGTGCTTGAAGTCTGCCTTTTTATGTCTGCACTGTATTGGACTTCTTTGTGGTACACTGTGGCTAAATGCTGATTATGACATATCACAAGGTACAGCTAAGATCTAGCCTGCCTAGTCTCTTGGAGCCAGAACCATAACTAGGGTGGGGCAAAAGGGTAGCTGCCCTGGGTATAAACTCTGAGGGGGAGTGGAATTTTCAGTTGCCACTGGGGTGTGAGTAGGGTAGCAGGAGTCATTTAAGAAGCCAAAAATGATATCACAGTTTCTTAAATGAATGTATTTAGTAGGTCAGTCTGTTAATAGTAATGGCATTAAAGAACATATAAAAGATTTTTGGCACAGTTCATCTGTACGTGTAGCAAGTGGCTTCCATGAGTTTATTTTGCTTGGTCCTCAGGGAAGACTTTCTTTTTCAGTCTGGGACCTGCTGAGAGTACCAGATGACCTAGTTCTTAGCTACGGCTGTACCTGAAGCATCAACAATATTTATCTTGAGAGTCTATGTCAGACCCTTTTTCTGCCATCCACCTAGGGAATGTTTGATTATTATTTCTTCCTTGATACCAATCACACCTTGCTGCCTCTGCAGATAGCTTTTCATATTTGCTTTGGCTCTTCTTAATGATTTCAGACCTTTTCTATCCCTCCTAAAATGCTGTATTATCTGATTAGAATTGGCAGCTTCCTTTGAATGCCTAGTTTCTGATGGTCACTCACCATACTCTTTTACTGCCATTGTGTAGGCTCCTCAGGGCTTGCATTTTTCTTCCTTTTCTCAGCTGAATCTATTCTCCATTATGTTGCATTTAGAGGCCTCTCACTCCATTTCACTGTTAAAAGTAATTAAGTATTTGGTAGTTCTGTCAGCTTTTTAAGACTTTCCAAGCACCAGTTAGTAGTAAAGACAGATAATGTTGTTCCATTTAATGATCACAAGAGCTGCTGGGTAATTTACATTTACTGGAAAAATGTTTTCTGTAAAGTGCCTTTTGTGGAAATTAGCTCCTTTTTTTTTATTAAATAAACATCTGAGAAAATTTTTCCATGAATTTAAATTTACCTCTCTGGCACGACACACTTCATTTTTCTGTTTTCCTGGATAATCCAATCCTTTGTTTTGTAGGATTCAGCTACCAATAACACATGCCTTGCTAAAACCTTTATTAGACTGTCTTGTCCCCACCTGATGTATCTGGGCTATTAATAATCTTAAATGAGATCATAAGCTCTCACTCAACACCCATGGCATAAATAAAGCCTTTCAACTCCCTCAACCTTATGTCCTGATATATATATATATATATATATATATATATATATATATATATATATATATATATATATATATATATATATATATATATATACACTGATCGTGCAAACATTGCATCTGTGTAATTGTTTCTCTAAAACACTCATTTTGCTCTGCAAAAAATAAAATACCTGCTCATTAAATTTTTGTACTTTCTCTCTCTCTCTTTTTTAATTCATTATTGTAACTGTGCCTTCTGTGGCAGGGCTGCCAACTCGACACTGTAAAACTCCTCTGCCAATTGTTCTGCGGTGGAACTCGTAACTGGAAAAGCTGAAAGGAGAAGACTGTCGGTAACTGCTCTATCTGATAGACTGCCCCGGTACATCTGCATTACCTTCTCACGTTCGTATGTGGTGATCTCTGTGCTGTGTTATGACTCCATGCCTTGTACTAACAGGGATAGTCATTCAAACATAGTGACATTTGTTTCTGTTCTGAAATGTCAGCCTTAAAAGCGCTACAGTAATGATTTGTCTAAGTTGTCTTCAATTCTTACTGAATTCTTAAATGCACTTGTTGCAGATAATGAAAATAATCCCTGGGATTTCGAAAAGCCTAATACACTGTGTAATTCCATTCACAGCTGGAATGAGTAGCACATTCTATTCAACCAGTTTAATCCCTGGGATTTAGAAATGCCTAATACACTGTGTAATTCCATTCGCAGCTGGAATGAACAGCACATTCTATTCAACCAGTTTAATCCCTGGGATTTAGAAACACCTAATACACTGTGTAATTCCATTCACAGCTGGAATGAGTAGCACATTCCATTCAACCAGTTTAATCCCTGGAATTTAGAAATGCCTAATACACTGTGTAATTCCATTCACAGCTGGAATGAATAGCACATTCTATTCAACCAGTTTAATCCCTGGGATTTAGAAACGCCTAATACACTGTGTAATTCCATTCAAAGCTGGAATGAGTAGCACATTCTATTCAACCAGTTTAATCCCTGGGATTTAGAAATGCCTAATACAATGTGTAATTCCATTCACAGCTGGAATGAGTAGCACATTCTATTCAACCAGTTTAATCCTTGGGATTTAGAAATGCCTAATACAATGTGTAATTCCATTCACAGCTGGAATGAATAGCACATTCTATTCAACCAGTTTAATCCCTGGGATTTAGAAATGCCTAATACACAGTGTAATCCCATTCACAGCTGGAATGAGTAGCACATTCTATTTAACCAGTTTAATCCCTGGGATTTAGAAACGCCTAATACACTGTGTAATTCCATTCACAGCTGGAATGAGTAGCACATTCTGTTCAACCAGTTTAATCCCTGGGATTTAGAAACGCCTAATACACTGTGTAATTCCATTCACAGCTGGAATGAGTAGCACATTCTATTCAACCAGTTTAATCCCTGCGATTTAGAAATGCCTAATACACTGTGTAATTCCATTCACAGCTGGAATGAGTAGCACATTCTATTCAACCAGTTTAATCCCTGGGATTTAGAAATGCCTAATACACTGTGTAATTCCATTCACAGCTGGAATGAGTAGCACATTCTATTCAACCAGTTTAATCCCTGGGATTTAGAAACACCTAATACACTGTGTAATTCCATTCACAGCTGGAATGAGTAGCACATTCTATTCAACCAGTTTAATCCCTGGGATTTAGAAACGTCTAATACACTGTGTAATTCCATTCACAGCTGAAACGAGTAGCACATTCTATTCAACCAGTTTAATCCCTGGGATTTAGAAATGTCTAATACACTGTGTAATTCCATTTACAGCTGGAATGAATAGCACATTCTATTCAACCAGTTTAATCCCTGGGATTTAGAAATGCCTAATACACTGAGTAATTCCATTCATAGCTGGAATGAGTAGCACATTCTATTCAACCAGTTTAATCCCTGGGATTTAGAAATGCCTAATACACTCTGTAATTCCATTCACAGCTGGATTGAGTAGCACATTCTATTCAACCAGTTTAATCCCTGGGATTTAGAAATGCCTAATACACTGTGTAATTCCATTCACAGCTGGAATGAGTAGCACATTCTATTCAACCAGTTTAATCCCTGGGATTTAGAAATGCCTAATACACTGTGTAATTCCATTCACAGATGGAATGAGTAGCACATTCTATTCAACCAGTTTAATCCCTGGAATTTAGAAATGCCTAATACAATCTGTAATTCCATTCACAGCTGGAATGAATAGCACATTCTATTCAACCAGTTTAATCCCTGGGATTTAGAAATGCCTAATACAATGTGTAATTCCATTCACAGCTGGAATGAATAGCACATTCTATTCAACCAGTTTAATCCCTGGGATTTAGAAACATCTGATACACTGTGTAATTCCATTCACAGCTGGAATGAGTAGCACATTCTGTTCAACCAGTTTAATCCCTGGGATTTAGAAATGCCTAATACACTGTGTAATTCAATTCATAGCTGGAATGAGTAGCACATTCTATTCAACCAGTTTAATCCCTGGGATTTAGAAATACCTAATACACTGTGTAATTCCATTCACAGCTGGAATGAGTAGCACATTCTATTCAACCAGTTTAATCCCTGGGATTTAGAAATGCCTAATACACTGTGTAATTCCATTCACAGCTGGAATGAGTAGCACATTCTTTTCAACCAGTTGAATCCCAGGGATTTAGAAATGCCTAATACAATCTGTAATTCCATTCACAGCTGGAATGAATAGCACATTCTATTCAACCTGTTTAATCCCTGGGATTTAGAAATGCCTAATACAATGTGTAATTCCATTCACATCTGGAATGAATAGCACATTCTATTCAACCAGTTTAATCCTTGGGATATAGAAATGCCTAATACACTGTGTAATTCCATTCACAGCTGGAATGAGTAGCACATTCTATTTAACCAGTTTAATCCCTGGGATTTAGAAACATTTAATACACTGTGTAATTCCATTTACAGCTGGAATGAGTAGAACATTCTATTCAACCAGTTTAATCCCTGGGATTTAGAAATGCCTAATACACTGTGTAATTCCATTCACAGCTGGAATGAGTAACACATTCTATTCAACCAGTTTAATCCCTGGGATTTAGGAATGCCTAATACACTGTGTAATTCCATTCACAGCTGGAATGAATAGCACATTCTATTCAACCAGTTCAGTGACCGCTGTAGTGCTACAGCAGTACAAATGCACTGGCCTGTAGCATGGACATCAGTCTTACTGGCAAACCTGCATGCAAATGTGACAGTCCAGGGGTGTGGCTAATGCTAAAAGTATCACTTTCATCTGAATAACACAGTAGAATGAAGCAGAAAAAATATATGCTGTCTTTTGATGATGTTCACCTTTTATTTCAATATAAACATCCGAGCTGGTAGAAAACTGTGCCCACACGTGTGTGTGTGTGTGTGTGTGTGTGTGTGTGTGTGTGTGTGTGTGTGTGTGTGTGTGTGTGTGTGTGTGTGTGTGTGTGTGTGTGTGTGTGTGTGTGTGTGCGTGCACATCTAATTGTGTGCATACGTAATTGGATGTGTGTGTGTGTGTGTGTGTGCATCTGAATGTGTGCATATGTGCATTGACACGTGTGTGTATGTTTGTGCATCTGATTGTGTGAATACATGCATGAATGTGTACATGTGTGTTTGTGTTTGTGTGTGTGTGTGTGTGTGTGTGTGTGTGTGTGTGTGTGTGTGTGTGCGCGTGTGCATCTGATTGTGTACATATGTGCATTGAAACGTGTGTGTGTGTGTGTGTGTGTGTGTGTGTGTGTGTGTGTGTGTGTGTGTATGCAGTTATATATAAGGGCATATCTGCTGCAGTCTTGATGTATGTTCACGTGGGTAATCTGTGAGTGTGGATGTGGGTGTGCTTGTTAAGGTGAACACTAGTGTGTTTATTTCTAACGGAATTGTTATGGCTAGGCTTGTATAGGCTCTAGGGCTGATAGCCTAGTACCAACCTATGAACCTATGAACGGCACTAGCGTGTGATGCAGAGACATGATAATGAGCCACTCATGAGATATTGCTTATCTCATAGGTTCATAGGTACTTACCAGGCTACTGATCTGTGAGAATCTTAGGAAGCCTAGCCTTATATTCCCATAGTAGTTTTTAACCCTTATGCTTTGTGTATGAATAACCCAGAGACTAGCAGAACAAGGATATCTTGGCATGTTTACTTGTTGCCCTTATCCATAAGGGACATGAATGAAAATCAGGGATGAACTTGTGAATTCCCATCCATTTATTCAAATGACTTGTGAATTCCCATCCATTTATTCAAATTACTTGTGAATTCCCATCCATTTATTCAAATTACTTGTGAATTTATTCACATGACTTGTGAATTCCCATCCATTTATTCAAATGACTTGTGAATTCCCATCCATTTATTCAAATTACTTGTGAATTCCCATCCATTTATTTAAATTGCTTGTGAATTCCCATCCATTTATTCAAATTACTTGTGAATTTATTCAAATGACTTGTGAATTTCCATCCATTTATTCAAATGACTTGTGAATTCCCATTCATTTATTCAAATTACTTGTGAATTCCCATCCATTTATTCAAATGACTTGTGAATTCCCATCCATTTATTCAAATTACTTGTGAATTCCCATCCATTTATTCAAATTATGTTTGAATGAGGTAAGAAAAGTATTTTGCTTTATATGGACTGGGAGACTCATCCTCTGTGATACATAATACCGATCCCTCAGACATGTTCTATTTATGTTGAAAAAGAGATTGAGATCCCTTGAGCAGGTATTTGTAGTTCCACTGGACTTGCAAATATATAATAGGTCTGACAGGATATGGCCTGCTGAGGCTTTATTTGTGAGGCAAAGTTTGCCTCTAAGTAACCAGTATGATGTCAAGAAGAGGAACAAGACTTTGAGACAATCTGGATAGTTTATATAATTTAGGCTCTTGATTTTTGTAGTGGGAAAGTCCAGTTGTGGCAAGTGTTAGAAAAGGTGCATAACAAATGGGGCATATTATTCAATGATCACCCTGATGAGAGTGGACTACAGTGGCATGATTATATCCCTTGACCTGGATACCATGCCTTTATATATAAGCTGTGCATGAAAAACTCCTCCCTTATAATAGTCATTCAATTGTAATCAAAAAACAGTTTACTATATACATAGATTCCTAGATCCCTGACTATAGGATCAAGTTTCAGGTTGTATGTCATCAGTGTAATAGTTACAAGGGAAGTCATACTTGCCAAAGGTTATGGATATATATTTCTTTGCATTTAGTTTTAGTCCATGGTTTTGACACCATTTGCCTGTTTGGAAAGACTCCCTTTGAGAATTTAGGTGTCCTCTGGGAATTTTTTGATGACACCAAATTTACAGTCATCTGTAAGCTTGGTTAGCCATAAACCCTTAGCACTTATTTTTATATCCAGGAAGAAAATGCCAAAGAGGAGTGGCCCAAGCACTGACCCCTGGGATACACCACTAGTAACAGGTCTTTTGGGGGAGATACAGCCACCTACCCTACTTTCCTGGGTGATAATTGTGAGCCAGTTTGCTACCAAATGAGTTACACTGAGATATTTTATTTAACAATGAGATGTTAAACCACGGCTCCATCTGCTTGAGTTGGTGGTAGCTCAGGTGGATGGGTGGATGTAAAAGATCCCATGGCACCAATCAAAAAGAATAGGAGAAGTTCTTCGATGCCCTGGCCAAATTTCCCCTAGTAGTATAAACACCATCTCGGGTTTCCCCTGAAAAGAGGCTGCTAGCTTAATGGGACTGACTCAGTCAATAAAGGATAAATAAATGAATAAATTAAATAAATTAACTGTGAGAGTTTATCTATGATACCCAAGTGTGGGGTGGTGTTGAATGCCTTTTTAAGGTCTAGATATGCAGTGTGTATTGATTTGTCCTCATCCATTGTTTCAGTACCTTCTTGATGAAGTCAGCCAGGATAAATTGGCAGGATCTGCTCTTGATGAATCCATACTGCCTTGGGCCAAGAGTTTATAGGTCACCTGTATCCTTATTTATTAATGTTATTATGATCCTTTCAATAGTCTTACAGATGAGATTAGTCAGGCTTATGGATCTATAATTTTGAAGATCCATTGACACTCTGTCTTTGTGCAAGGGATAACTGCTTCTGTCCTCCATTAATCCAGCATGAAGCCTGTTTGGAGGCTGATATTGAATAACCCCCATAAGATGTCTGACCAACAGGCAGCCTGAAATATTATCCAGCTCTATAGAAGTAGTGTTCTTGGCCTTGGATGGTGCCTTCAAGGCTTATTCATGGAGGATTTGAGGGGATGTAGATACAGGTATGCGATCTTGGAATATGGAGGGGAGAGCCTTATGTTGTGTCTGAAATTAATCACATAATACTGCAGCATTTTTCAGATATTATTGGCAATGATATTTTTGTGAATCCTGGCCAATAACTTTATTTTGTCAGTGTGGATCAGCATAACTGATTCAAGCTGGTATTTTTTTTCTGGGGCTAGCCTTCCCCTTCTTCCAACTTTGATTTCTGTGCCTGTTTAGGCTTCTTATTATTTTTCTGGTCTGAGTCTTTCCTGTCATAAATGGTTTTGTTATATACCATTCATTTGTTGTTATGACAAGTCTGTCATCAACAATAATGTATGCTGGTATCGACTTAGATCTATTATTGTGTTGGGGAAGAACATGCTAGAGTTTTATATGACCAATGTGTGAGTGGCCCGTGGCTGTTAAACTAAGCCACAGATGCCCTAGTATGAAAATATACACAGAAAAAATGTTTTGTACTAGCACATGTTACATGGAGAGAGCTTGTTATCCATCAATGGCAGCTAGATGGGAGCTACTCTTCTAATCCTCATCTAGGCACTGTTATTTAATGTCAGTTCAGTTGGAACTAGCCAAGAATTATCTCTGATTTGTTATAACAGGACATTGTTTAAATAGAAACCAGGCTGGATGAGAACTTATGAGCACACGTCTCTACAACTGTAGTAACTGGTCTCCACGTCATTCAGTACCATGGAGCGTTACCACTGGCAGGAGATATGCCATCTGTTGAGAAGGATTATATAGCTCACAAATCTATCAACACTTTTCAGCATATCCTTGAGACAGGAACAAACTGTAAGTTTTTCCTTGTATATCATCCACCAGGTTATACAAGGACATTCCCTCCTGAGTTTGCAGATCTTTCCATCACTGTTCTCAAGATCATTCTCATTGATAGCTGTTGCTAAATTCTAGTATCTGCGTTACTGACAGATGTTTCAAACTTGCATCTGAGTTATTCCAATCTGTGGAAGGTCTTGACTTTGCCTAGGAGATCTTCTTTAATATCAGTTTTAGAGACAATATCTTAGTTTTAATTTTCTCTCTCCAGCAATGGTTTTATCAAACTTTGAATGAATACATACTCATTCTCTTCAATTCAGGGCTTCCCTGAGCAGAAATGATTCAATGTAGGGACTTAAGAAATGCTACATTTGGTTATCTTTCATCCTTATCACACTGTTTACTACCAGCGTGCCAAACAAAAGTGGCTTTGGACTTGTGCACATCTGTTTATAATCAGTAATTTATATTCTTGTAGATCAGTTCCCACTTGTTCATGTTTATCCATGACTGATCATTTCTTATAAAAGATGCTACATTTGTGATCTTTGTGAGATAAAAAAAACAAGGACATAAACTTGAGCTCATATGGGGGAGATTCTGTCTTCTAGAGGACAAGGTTGTTTTCAATACAAAATATTCAGGTATAGTTTTATGTATCAAAAATTGTTTACTGAAGACTGTCTAATAGACCACAGGACCCTACCACCTCATCAGAACATCACATGTTAATGAAATAATTTCTCATTCTTAAATGTAAAGCATTTAGCCCCCCTCCTGCACTTTCATTGTGGGAAAGCTGCTTCCACACCCCTGTTCTTTATCTACAATGATGGAGATGGTATTAGCTGCTTCCACACCCCTGTTCTTTATCTACAATGATGGAGATGGTATTAGCTGCTTCCACACCCCTGTTCTTTATCTACAATGATGGAGATGGTATTAGCTGCTTCCACACCCCTGTTCTTTATCTACAATGATGGAGATGGTATTAGCTGCTTCCACACCCCTGTTCTTTATCTACAATGATGGAGATGGTATTAACTGCTTCCACATCCCTGTTCTTTATCTACAATGATGGAGATGGTATTAGCTGCTTCCACACCCCTGTTCTTTATCTACAATGATGGAGATGGTATTAGCTGCTTCCACACCCTGTTCTTTATCTACAATGATGGAGATGGTATTAGCTGCTTCCACACCCCTGTTCTTTATCTACAATGATGGAGATGGTATTAGCTGCTTCCACACCCCTGTTCTTTATCTACAATGATGGAGATGGTATTAGCTGCTTCCACACCCCTGTTCTTTATCTACAATGATGGAGATGGTATTAGCTGCTTCCACACCCCTGTTCTTTATCTACAATGATGGAGATGGTATTAGCTGCTTCCACACCCCTGTTCTTTATCTACAATGATGGAGATGGTATTAGCTGCTTCCACACCCCTGTTCTTTATCTACAATGATGGAGATGGTATTAGCTGCTTCCACACCCCTGTTCTTTATCTACAATGATGGAGATGGTATTAGCTGCTTCCACACCCCTGTTCTTTATCTACAATGATGGAGATGGTATTAACTGCTTCCACATCCCTGTTCTTTATCTACAATGATGGAGATGGTATTAGCTGCTTCCACACCCCTGTTCTTTATCTACAATGATGGAGATGGTATTAGCTGCTTCCACACCCCTGTTCTTTATCTACAATGATGGAGATGGTATTAGCTGCTTCCACACCCCTGTTCTTTATCTACAATGATGGAGATGGTATTAGCTGCTTCCACACCCTTGTTCTTTATTTACAATGATGGAGATGGTATTAGCTGCTTCCACACCCCTGTTCTTTATCTACAATGATGGAGATGGTATTAGCTGCTTCCACACCCCTGTTCTTTATCTACAATGATGGAGATGGTATTAGCTACTTCCACACCCCTGTTCTTTATCTACAATGATGGAGATGGTATTAGCTGCTTCCACACCCCTGTTCTTTATCTACAATGATGGAGATGGTATTAGCTGCTTCCACACCCCTGTTCTTTATCTACAATGATGGAGATGGTATTAGCTGCTTCCACACCCCTGTTCTTTATCTACAATGATGGAGATGGTATTAGCTGCTTCCACACCCCTGTTCTTTATCTACAATGATGGAGATGGTATTAGCTGCTTCCACACCCCTGTTCTTTATCTACAATGATGGAGATGGTATTAGCTACTTCCACACTCTTGTTCTTTATCTACAATGTTGGAGATTGTATTAGCTGCTTCCACACCCTTGTTCTTTATTTACAATGATGGAGATGGTATTAGCTGCTTCCACACCCCTGTTCTTTATCTACAATGATGGAGATGGTATTAGCTGCTTCCACACCCCTGTTCTTTATCTACAATGATGGAGATGGTATTAGCTACTTCCACACTCTTGTTCTTTATCTACAATGTTGGAGATTGTATTAGCTGCTTCCACACCCTTGTTCTTTATTTACAATGATGGAGATGGTATTAGCTGCTTCCACACCCCTGTTCTTTATCTACAATGATGGAGATGGTATTAGCTGCTTCCACACCCCTGTTCTTTATCTACAATGATGGAGATGGTATTAGCTGCTTCCACAGCCCTGTTCTTTATCTACAATGATGGAGATGGTATTAGCTGCTTCCACACCCCTGTTCTTTATCTACAATGATGGAGATGGTATTAGCTGCTTCCACACCCCTGTTCTTTATCTACAATGATGGAGATGGTATTAACTGCTTCCACACCCCTGTTCTTTATCTACAATGATGGAGATGGTATCAGCTACTTCCACACCCCTGTTCTTTATCTACAATGATGGAGATGGTATTAGCTGCTTCCACACCCCTGTTCTTTATCTACAATGATGGAGATGGTATTAGCTGCTTCCACACCCCTGTTCTTTATCTACAATGATGGAGATGGTATTAGCTGCTTCCACATCCCTGTTCTTTATCTACAATGATGGAGATGGTATCAGCTACTTCCACACCCCTGTTCTTTATCTACAATGATGGAGATGGTATTAGCTGCTTCCACACCCCTGTTCTTTATCTACAATGATGGAGATGGTATTAGCTGCTTCCACACCCTGTTCTTTATCTACAATGATGGAGATGGTATTAGCTGCTTCCACACCCCTGTTCTTTATCTACAATGATGGAGATGGTATTAGCTGCTTCCATACCCCTGTTCTTTATCTACAATGATGGAGATGGTATTAGCTGCTTCCACACCCCTGTTCTTTATCTACAATGATGGAGATGGTATTAGCTGCTTCCACACCCCTGTTCTTTATCTACAATGATGGAGATGGTATTAGCTACTTCCACACTCTTGTTCTTTATCTACAATGATGGAGATGGTATCAGCTACTTCCACACCCCTGTTCTTTATCTACAATGATGGAGATGGTATTAGCTGCTTCCACACCCCTGTTCTTTATCTACAATGATGGAGATGGTATTAACTGCTTCCACACCCCTGTTCTTTATCTACAATGATGGAGATGGTATTATCTGCTTCCACACCCCTGTTCTTTATCTACAATGATGGAGATGGTATTAGCTACTTCCACACCCCTGTTCTTTATCTACAATGATGGAGATGGTATTAGCTGCTTCCACACCCCTGTTCTTTATCTACAATGATGGAGATGGTATTAGCTGCTTCCACACCCCTGTTCTTTATCTACAATGATGGAGATGGTATTAACTGCTTCCACACCCCTGTTCTTTATCTACAATGATGGAGATGGTCTTAGCTGCTTCCACACCCCTGTTCTTTATCTACAATGATGGAGATGGTATTAGCTGCTTCCACACCCCTGTTCTTTATCTACAATGATGGAGATGGTATTAGCTGCTTCCACACCCCTGTTCTTTATCTACAATGTTGGAGATTGTATTAGCTGCTTCCACACCCCTGTTCTTTATCTACAATGATGGAGATGGTATTAACTGCTTCCACATCCCTGTTCTTTATCTACAATGATGGAGATGGTATTAGCTGCTTCCACACCCCTGTTCTTTATCTACAATGATGGAGATGGTATTAGCTGCTTCCACACCCCTGTTCTTTATCTACAATGATGGAGATGGTATTAGCTGCTTCCACACCCCTGTTCTTTATCTACAATGATGGAGATGGTATTAGCTGCTTCCACACCCTGTTCTTTATCTACAATGATGGAGATGGTATTAGCTGCTTCCACACCCCTGTTCTTTATCTACAATGATGGAGATGGTATTAGCTGCTTCCACACCCCTGTTCTTTATCTACAATGATGGAGATGGTATTAGCTGCTTCCACACCCCTGTTCTTTATCTACAATGATGGAGATGGTATTAGCTGCTTCCACACCCTGTTCTTTATCTACAATGATGGAGATGGTATTAGCTGCTTCCACACCCCTGTTCTTTATCTACAATGATGGAGATGGTATTAGCTGCTTCCACACCCCTGTTCTTTATCTACAGTGATGGAGATGGTATTAGCTACTTCCACACCCCTGTTCTTTATCTACAATGATGGAGATGGTATTAGCTGCTTCCACACCCCTGTTCTTTATCTACAATGATGGAGATGGTATTAGCTGCTTCCACACCCCTGTTCTTTATCTACAATGATGGAGATGGTATTAGCTGCTTCCACACCCCTGTTCTTTATCTACAATGATGGAGATGGTATTAGCTGCTTCCACACCCCTGTTCTTTATCTACAATGATGGAGATGGTATTAGCTGCTTCCACACCCCTGTTCTTTATCTACAATGATGGAGATGGTATTAGCTGCTTCCACACCCCTGTTCTTTATCTACAATGATGGAGATGGTATTAGCTGCTTCCACATCCCTGTTCTTTATCTACAATGATGGAGATGGTATTAGCTGCTTCCACACCCCTGTTCTTTATCTACAATGATGGAGATGGTATTAGCTGCTTCCACACCCCTGTTCTTTATCTACAATGATGGAGATGGTATTAGCTGCTTCCACACCCCTGTTCTTTATCTACAATGATGGAGATGGTATTAGCTGCTTCCACACCCCTGTTCTTTATCTACAATGATGGAGATGGTATTAGCTGCTTCCACACCCCTGTTCTTTATCTACAATGATGGAGATGGTATTAGCTGCTTCCACACCCTGTTCTTTATCTACAATGATGGAGATGGTATTAGCTGCTTCCACACCCCTGTTCTTTATCTACAATGATGGAGATGGTATCAGCTACTTCCACACCCCTGTTCTTTATCTACAATGATGGAGATGGTATTAGCTGCTTCCACACGCCTGTTCTTTAGCTACAATGGTGGAGATGGTATTAGCTGCTTCCACACCCCTGTTCTTTATCTACAATGATGGAGATGGTATTAGCTGCTTCCACACCCCTGTTCTTTATCTACAATGATGGAGATGGTATTAGCTGCTTCCACACCCCTGTTCTTTATCTACAATGATGGAGATGGTATTAGCTGCTTCCACACCCCTGTTCTTTATCTACAATGATGGAGATGGTATTAGCTGCTTCCACACCCCTGTTCTTTATCTACAATGATGGAGATGGTATTAGCTGCTTCCACACCCTGTTCTTTATCTACAATGATGGAGATGGTATTAGCTGCTTCCACACCCCTGTTCTTTATCTACAATGATGGAGATGGTATTAGCTGCTTCCACACCCCTGTTCTTTATCTACAATGATGGAGATGGTATTAGCTGCTTCCACACCCTGTTCTTTATCTACAATGATGGAGATGGTATTAGCTGCTTCCACACCCCTGTTCTTTATCTACAATGATGGAGATGGTATTAGCTGCTTCCACACCCCTGTTCTTTATCTACAATGATGGAGATGGTATTAGCTGCTTCCACACCCCTGTTCTTTATCTACAATGATGGAGATGGTATTAGCTGCTTCCACACCCCTGTTCTTTATCTACAATGATGGAGATGGTATTAGCTGCTTCCACACCCCTGTTCTTTATCTACAATGATGGAGATGGTATTAGCTGCTTCCACACCCCTGTTCTTTATCTACAATGATGGAAATGGTATTAGCTGCTTCCACACTCCTGTTCTTTATCTACAATGATGGAGATGGTATTAGCTGCTTCCACACCCCTGTTCTTTATCTACAATGATGGAGATGGTATTAGCTGCTTCCACACCCTGTTCTTTATCTACAATGATGGAGATGGTATTAGCTACTTCCACACTCTTGTTCTTTATCTACAATGTTGGAGATTGTATTAGCTGCTTCCACACCCTTGTTCTTTATTTACAATGATGGAGATGGTATTAGCTGCTTCCACACCCCTGTTCTTTATCTACAATGATGGAGATGGTATTAGCTGCTTCCACACCCTGTTCTTTATCTACAATGATGGAGATGGTATTAGCTGCTTCCACACCCCTGTTCTTTATCTACAATGATGGAGATGGTATTAGCTGCTTCCACACCCCTGTTCTTTATCTACAATGATGGAGATGGTATTAGCTGCTTCCACACCCTGTTCTTTATCTACAATGATGGAGATGGTATTAGCTGCTTCCACACCCTGTTCTTTATCTACAATGATGGAGATGGTATTAGCTGCTTCCACACCCCTGTTCTTTATCTACAATGATGGAGATGGTATTAGCTGCTTCCACACCCCTGTTCTTTATCTACAATGATGGAGATGGTATTAGCTGCTTCCACACCCCTGTTCTTTATCTACAATGATGGAGATGGTATTAGCTGCTTCCACACCCTGTTCTTTATCTACAATGATGGAGATGGTATTAGCTGCTTCCACACCCCTGTTCTTTATCTACAATGATGGAGATGGTATTAGCTGCTTCCACACCCCTGTTCTTTATCTACAATGATGGAGATGGTATTAGCTGCTTCCACACCCCTGTTCTTTATCTACAATGATGGAGATGGTATTAGCTGCTTCCACACTCTTGTTCTTTATCTACAATGTTGGAGATTGTATTAGCTGCTTCCACACCCTTGTTCTTTATTTACAATGGTGGAGATGGTATTAGCTGCTTCCACACCCCTGTTCTTTATCTACAATGATGGAGATGGTATTAGCTGCTTCCACACCCCTGTTCTTTATCTACAATGATGGAGATGGTATTAACTGCTTCCACATCCCTGTTCTTTATCTACAATGATGGAGATGGTATTAGCTGCTTCCACACCCCTGTTCTTTATCTACAATGATGGAGATGGTATTAGCTGCTTCCACACCCCTGTTCTTTATCTACAATGATGGAGATGGTATTAGCTGCTTCCACACCCCTGTTCTTTATCTACAATGATGGAGATGGTATTAGCTGCTTCCACACCCCTGTTCTTTATCTACAATGATGGAGATGGTATCAGCTACTTCCACACCCCTGTTCTTTATCTACAATGATGGAGATGGTATTAGCTGCTTCCACACCCTGTTCTTTATCTACAATGATGGAGATGGTATTAGCTGCTTCCACACCCCTGTTCTTTATCTACAATGATGGAGATGGTATTAGCTGCTTCCACACCCTGTTCTTTATCTACAATGATGGAGATGGTATTAGCTGCTTCCACACCCCTGTTCTTTATCTACAATGATGGAGATGGTATTAGCTGCTTCCACACCCCTGTTCTTTATCTACAATGATGGAGATGGTATTAGCTGCTTCCACACCCCTGTTCTTTATCTACAATGATGGAGATGGTATCAGCTACTTCCACACCCCTGTTCTTTATCTACAATGATGGAGATGGTATTAGCTGCTTCCACACCCCTGTTCTTTATCTACAATGATGGAGATGGTATTAGCTGCTTCCACACCCCTGTTCTTTATCTAGAATGATGGAGATGGTGCTAACTCAGACAGAAGGAGAACTATTCTCTTATTTAACGAGATGGCATGACCTTAGAATTAGGATATTTACAGTTCTGGAATGTTGAGGAAGAACCATCACATTGGGGGTGCTGTTCCCTGCAAACAATGCTGTAATATTACATTTATTTATACATATCGTGATGCTGTAATATTACATTTATTTATACATATCGCGATGCTGTAATATTACATTTATTTATACATATCGCGATGCTGTAATATTACATTTATTTATACATATCGCGATGCTGTAATATTACATTTATTTATACATATCGTGATGCTGTAATATTACATTTATTTATACATATCGCGATGCTGTAATATTACATTTATTTATACATATCGCGATGCTGTAATATTACATTTATTTATACATATCGCGATGCTGTAATATTACATTTATTTATACATATCGCGATGCTGTAATATTACATTTATTTATACATATCGTGATGCTGTAATATTACATTTATTTATACATATCGCGATGCTGTAATATTACATTTATTTATACATATCGCGATGCTGTAATATTACATTTATTTATACATATCGTGATGCTGTAATATTACATTTATTTATACATATCGCGATGCTGTAATATTACATTTATTTATACATATCGCGATGCTGTAATATTACATTTATTTATACATATCGCGATGCTGTAATATTACATTTATTTATACATATCGCGATGCTGTAATATTACATTTATTTATACATATCGCGATGCTGTAATATTACATTTATTTATACATATCGCGATGCTGTAATATTACATTTATTTATACATATCGCGATGCTGTAATATTACATTTATTTATACATATCGCGATGCTGTAATATTACATTTATTTATACATATCGTGATGCTGTAATATTACATTTATTTATACATATCGTGATGCTGTAATATTACATTTATTTATACATATCGTGATGCTGTAATATTACATTTATTTATACATATCGTGATGCTGTAATATTACATTTATTTATACATATCGTGATGCTGTAATATTACATTTATTTATACATATCGTGATGCTGTAATATTACATTTATTTATACATATCGCGATGCTGTAATATTACATTTATTTATACATATCGTGATGCTGTAATATTACATTTATTTATACATATCGCGATGCTGTAATATTACATTTATTTATACATATCGTGATGCTGTAATATTACATTTATTTATACATATCGCGATGCTGTAATATTACATTTATTTATACATATCGTGATGCTGTAATATTACATTTATTTATACATATCGCGATGCTGTAATATTACATTTATTTATACATATCGTGATGCTGTAATATTACATTTATTTATACATATCGTGATGCTGTAATATTACATTTATTTATACATATCGTGATGCTGTAATATTACATTTATTTATACATATCGCGATGCTGTAATATTACATTTATTTATACATATCGTGATGCTGTAATATTACATTTATTTATACATATCGCGATGCTGTAATATTACATTTATTTATACATATCGTGATGCTGTAATATTACATTTATTTATACATATCGCGATGCTGTAATATTACATTTATTTATACATATCGTGATGCTGTAATATTACATTTATTTATACATATCGCGATGCTGTAATATTACATTTATTTATACATATCGCGATGCTGTAATATTACATTTATTTATACATATCGCGATGCTGTAATATTACATTTATTTATACATATCGCGATGCTGTAATATTACATTTATTTATACATATCGCGATGCTGTAATATTACATTTATTTATACATATCGCGATGCTGTAATATTACATTTATTTATACATATCGCGATGCTGTAATATTACATTTATTTATACATATCGCGATGCTGTAATATTACATTTATTTATACATATCGCGATGCTGTAATATTACATTTATTTATACATATCGCGATGCTGTAATATTACATTTATTTATACATATCGCGATGCTGTAATATTACATTTATTTATACATATCGCGATGCTGTAATATTACATTTATTTATACATATCGCGATGCTGTAATATTACATTTATTTATACATATCGCGATGCTGTAATATTACATTTATTTATACATATCGCGATGCTGTAATATTACATTTATTTATACATATCGCGATGCTGTAATATTACATTTATTTATACATATCGCGATGCTGTAATATTACATTTATTTATACATATCGCGATGCTGTAATATTACATTTATTTATACATATCGCGATGCTGTAATATTACATTTATTTATACATATCGCGATGCTGTAATATTACATTTATTTATACATATCGCGATGCTGTAATATTACATTTATTTATACATATCGTGATGCTGTAATATTACATTTATTTATACATATCGTGATGCTGTAATATTACATTTATTTATACATATCGTGATGCTGTAATATTACATTTATTTATACATATCGTGATGCTGTAATATTACATTTATTTATACATATCGTGATGCTGTAATATTACATTTATTTATACATATCGTGATGCTGTAATATTACATTTATTTATACATATCGTGATGCTGTAATATTACATTTATTTATACATATCGTGATGCTGTAATATTACATTTATTTATACATATCGTGATGCTGTAATATTACATTTATTTATACATATCGTGATGCTGTAATATTACATTTATTTATACATATCGCGATGCTGTAATATTACATTTATTTATACATATCGCGATGCTGTAATATTACATTTATTTATACATATCGCGATGCTGTAATATTACATTTATTTATACATATCGCGATGCTGTAATATTACATTTATTTATACATATCGCGATGCTGTAATATTACATTTATTTATACATATCGCGATGCTGTAATATTACATTTATTTATACATATCGTGATGCTGTAATATTACATTTATTTATACATATCGTGATGCTGTAATATTACATTTATTTATACATATCGTGATGCTGTAATATTACATTTATTTATACATATCGTGATGCTGTAATATTACATTTATTTATACATATCGCGATGCTGTAATATTACATTTATTTATACATATCGCGATGAGCTGGATATAATTTTGTGAGCAGATGGCAGGCTATGAAGCCTGCATATTTATCCATGTGCAAGTCTTTTTCAACTGTTCATTGTGACGTGGTCATTTGCTTTTTTGCAGACAAGCTGTCCTTGATGAAATATGCTGTGCCCGAGGAACTATCAATTAGTGCCACAATGTTACAGTGACTCTACTATGGAGTCTTTAGATGTAGGTCAGTCTTACGTCCTCTGCATCAGCTACGAATAGATAATGAAAGTGGTTTCCACTGTATATCCAACTTGGTATGAGCTGGCCCAGGCTCTGAAAGGGGTATTACAGCTAGGTTGGAATACAGTTATTCTGAGATTCATTCACCTAACAAGCAATAGCGAACATCACTGTGTAACTACAGAAATGATACGCCTGCTATATGTCACTTTTATACTTAACTCATTAACTTTCAAACTTCTAAGTGAGAACTGCAGTCCCTCATTACAAAACAAAAAAACAAAATAGACATAAGAAACAATATATATATATGGTTCCCATTCAGAAGCCTGAAACATCATAAGCCTGAAAATCAAAATCCTGAAACCAAAAGCCTGAAAATTCAGAATCCTGAAAACTCAAAATCCTGAAAGCCCAAAATCCTGAAACTCAAAATCCTGAAAACACAAAATAGACATACTGATGTCATTGTGGCTTTGCTATTGTTAGCCCTGTGGTGTTAGGTCATGCGTTGGGGTCAGGTAAGTGTGCGGTTGGTTTTATTTTAGGGTTAGGGGCGGTTTAAGTGAGTTAGGGTTAGGGCACAGGTTAGGCATGTATGCAATAGTGACAAATATTGGGGTTAGGGGCGGTTTAAGTGAGTTAGGTTTAGGGCGCGGGTCAGGTGAGTGTGCGATATTGACGGACCTTAGGGTTAGGGTTAGGGTCAGGGTCAGTTGGTAGATATTAGTGTCTTTATAGTGACATATTAGCATTATTTGTGTTTTCAGGATTTTGAGTTTCAGGATTTTGGTCTTTCAGGATTTTGGGCTTTCAGGATTTTGAGTTTTCAGGATTCTGAATTTTCAGGCTTTTGGTTTCAGGATTTTGATTTTCAGGCTTATGATGTTTCAGGCTTCTGAATGGGAACCATATATATATATACATCCATACAATATAATCATGAAAGCATTCAGCCTCAGGGGCCCCATTTTCCACAGCCACCTCTAAAAAAATATTTTGCAGGAACTGCACCAGACAGTTGGAACAGCCTTCCAAAAATAAAATAAAATAAATAACTTAAAGCCCATGTTATAAATGAATACAGGTGCAAACATTGACTGAGTTACTTCACCTTTATAAGTAGCCAGTAATGCCTTAGTTCTTCATTCCCAAATGCCTGAAGACACCAAGCTAATGCTCGGGACTGCACATTCTGTAAATAGTATAAATAGTTTTAATGTCAGGAAAACTATCTAACAGCATAATACGTGTTTTATATGATAATATGAGTTAAAAGATGTCTGTCTAATTGGCTAAGCACTTTACTGATATATTGTTTTCCTAATCAAACATACTTATTATTTAAATACTTGGTAAACTATTATAATTATACTAAAATAAACTTAACTTTACAAGCCAGGACAACAGTGAACCTGTACATGTAACTCCAGCAACCAAATGTCAACATACCAAGCATTACTTCTCTACTTTCGGTCCAAAGCTATGGGAATCTCTCCCTTCTCATCTCAAAGAAAACATCTTCTTGACAGTAATTATGGACTGAGCTGAAAGGCTAAAATTTAAGCCATTATTTATGTAAATGTCATCATTCAGGACATGTAACACAACACTTTCATTCACTTTGGTTGATATTGTCTCACGAACAATGTTTCGCTGTCAGTAGGTTATTACTTCAACTCTTTTACTACCTACACTAACTTACTTCAACTCTTTTACTACCTACACTTACTTCAACTCTTTTACTACCTACACTAACTTACTTCAACTCATTTACTACCTACTCTAACTTACTTCAACTCTTTTACTACCTACTCTAACTTACTTCAACTCTTTTACTACCTACATTAACTTACTTCAACTCTTTTACTACCTACTCTAACTTACTTCAACACTTTTACTACCTTCTCTAACTTCTAACCTCTATTTCTCTCATACCTCCCACCCCCTCAAACCCTCCAACCTCTGTTTATAAAAGTATATTTTTTGTACATAATGCGTACATGTAAATACATAGTACTATATGTAGTGTTGCAGTAATCAATATTATATAAACTTTTAAGAGTGCTACTGAACTGCGTTACATTTCCTGTTTGAATATTTGAATTTATTCAACTGTAGCTATCTTTAAGATCTTGTATACTTGTATACTTTTGTTTTCATGCTGTCTGTATTTCCTGGCTGAGACCAAAACTGGTCCATTGGAGTCAGAGGTCAACTCTGGTATATACATTTAAATAGATATATAAAAAAGATGAGATAAAAGCACCACAGAAACACTGCAAATAAAAAAAAAATTAAAAATAATGAATTAATTTAAAAAATTGCACTGAATCTGATGGCAGCAGAGATCACAAATCCTAGTATGATGTATGTAGCAACTGAGTTTTCACCGAAGCAGGAAGTGTACCACAAGAGTCAGTGTACATTCTGTGCCACAATGGTGTAGCAGCACTCCTTCCATCTTTTGTATCATACTTATCTGCTGTCAAACAAACCAACAGGCTTTTTCTTCTAAGGATAATGATCATGGCTGCATTGCCATTCAAGATTGCCAAAACAGTATCTCTGGGTTCGGCTTGCTATAAAACAAAGGAGCATTTAGGACTCTACCTAGGATATTTAGGTTAACTTGATATTGGCTTGTCTGCACAGGGATTCAACAAATTCCTTTAGGATTCATGTTACCTGATCTGTTTTACTGTGATCGCACTAGGAAACATCAGAAAAGTAAAGTCAATACTAGCAGTTACTAACTTTAACTGGCAGCAGAAACAAAAGCATTTTTGCTGGAGTAAACCTCCCTGTATCCCACATCCCTGTTCCTCGAAACATGCAATCTCCAAAATCATTCATCTTTGGGAGGTAATAGGAAGGCTTCCTTATCCACAGTATTCAATAATCTCAGGAAACTGAAGCCATGATACATGATTTAGCAGGGATTTGACATTTGCTGTTGTCAGTTTTAATTTTCTGATATTTTCCTGCTGCAGTCAAAGTACATTTGATTAATTATACACACCTGCGATACTTGGGATACTTGGGTTAAACTGACTTTGAGTCGTTCACACCAGAATTCATTGACTTTTTTAATTCAAATTCCTGTATAGTTACATAATGCAGTTTCAGTTGTATGATCTCATTATTAAATTATTCAGGAAAGTGGGTATAAGGGGTGTAGACCTCACCATCAGGTATGCAGGGGACCTAACCCCATAAAAAAGGATGCTTTTTTGTTCTAGTGGTTATAGTTATTGTTTGCAAGTGTCACCTTTATTTTTCCAATGCTTCCTGGTGCAATCCTATCGACTACAATCTATTTAAAAGTAGAGCTGCCTGGCTTTGATAGAGATTCACGCTTACCCGTATGCCTATTAAAGGATTTTTGAAATTGCATGCCAGCATTCAGAATATGGCCCCATCCCCAGCAAGTGTAGCCCCAAACATTGCATGTTTCTGGACATTTTTTTATAACATGAAAAAAAAAAAACTGTTGAAATTGCCGGTTAAAGGAAATAATCCATTTAATTAACGGGTGCTTAAAAAAATTATCAAAACATTGAACCATAAACCATAATAAATATGCACGTTTAAAAAAACAAATTCTAGCATATCTCATGGCACAAAATAAATAACTTATTTTTAAAAAGGTGTACAGTGCCTGCATTGCATACATTTAATGAGGACTTTCAAACTGTTATTACATTAGTCTCTCTGCCGCCATTGCTCTGTAAATGTGCTTTTACATCCTTCCATAGGTACTGGCAAACCTTGTAGAAAGTCATACCTACAGTTCTCATTCATACCTCTCAACCTTTTAACAAAAAATTACTGGACAAATCCAAAATAATGGGTAGACAAAAGGCGAAAAACAGGGACAGATTTTAAATATTGTACTTATAAACTTAGAAAATTGCTAGAATAACAGGTTTTATTTTAACATGCCATTTTCTGAAGGCTATGAAGATTAAAACTCGAATGGCTGTCATTATTCAGTGACATCAATCCTCACTGATTTGCCAGAAAACCACAAATTTTATGAGGAATAGACCAAAAATATGAGGCAATAAAATTTGTGCATTCTGGCTTAAATCTGGAGATTTGAGAGGTATGCTCTCATTTATACCTCTCCACTTCAGAAAAAGATTTCCTCACCAATGCCAATGAAAACACCGGATCTTCTGATTCAAATTAAATTGCATCATATTATTTTACTCCATAACACTTTATTGGTTACATACTTTGTAATGCTTTTCACTAATGCAAAGGTATACTTGCTTGTACTAGAATTTCTTGTTTATATTATTATATAACTGCTCAAGTGACCAGAAGTTTGAAAAAAATAAATCTGTTCTCTGCTGCATTCTGATATATTATTATATGAATAAAAAAGCACAGGGGTGAAGGGAATCAAAGTGGCACTTAGTGATATGATAAAGATAGATATCACACAAGAGGCACAAAGACTCCATATCAAACATAGTAACAAAGAAAACAGAGGAGGAAGAAAGAGGGAGAGACAGAGAGAAACTGCCTGAGAGGGCAGACGCAGTCTTCCTGGATGGGGTGCAGGATAATGACATAGCAAAGTCAAACACTGTTAGATGGTAACGTACAGCACAAGGTGTGGGTCTGAAAGGGGCCATTAGGTAATATAATTATGTATGGCCTATAGAAAGACAGAGATGTAGTGACAGTATGAACAAAAGGACATGTAAGACACAGGCAACATTTTGTGACTAACTGAAGGAAAACAGTCTGATGCACATTTTGTAGCATGGAATGGTAGTGTACAAGACAGGCCAGATAAGGAACATGCTTACTTATCTATGGAATTAAACAGGACAGGCCATGTGAGGCACAGAATTAGTAATAACAGCGTAAGCTGCATCATAAGGGTGAGCTGCAACAGGTAGACTCAATGTGCCCCTGGACAAGTTCTGTTTATGAATTCATATGCTTGTAAGAGATAAAAGATAATCTGAGTGATGAAGCATGTGAAGAAGAATCAGGCGGAACTGAAAATGGCTGTGCCTCACGGGGTGCAATTCAAATACATCCCTACGGTATGTCGCAGAGCACATGACTGACATAACATACTAGAGAAATGTTGCCAGCTAGGCTGCATTTAATACAGTTCCCTGTGAATAACAAAATGCAGGCCAGGGAGAGTACAATATACAAGCATCAAATGACACTGCCCTAAAATTCTTAAGAGAACTAGACAGTTTTTGTGTGACAACTCTCTACAAAATACTGGTGCTCAGAGTCCTGATAGCTTCAAAGTCAAAGCTAAAATATCCCCACAGTTACAGCAATGTATACTGTCAAGTATGTAATACATACGTGGTGCGTTGTAGAGATGTGCAGTAAATATGGGAAAAAACCCTGGAAATATGGAAAGATGTTTATGGAAAAATAGTGTAAAATTATTGAGAAGAGTATGGGAATGAGACAAAAGGGTGGCCATTTTACTTGCAGAGGGGTAGGTGTAAAAGAAGGAGGAGGAGCTGAAAAGAGGATTTTTTATTTAGGTGAAAGTGTTAACCTGCATTGCTATTTACCTGAAGTTGTGTGTGACTATTGAAGTTGTCTCACTGCATTTGATTTATCGATCCATCCCATTTGTGATGTTAAACTTGGTGGCTTTTGATCTGTCCACTTCTACTGTAAATTGGGCTTGGCCACTCCTCCCAGTCTCATGTCATCTGCTCATTCTACTTGGTACTGACAGATCAACTGGGAAGGCCTTCCCCTTAGATTCTTAAAAACTCGAGTTATCTCCTGTTTCATACTACGCCAGTCACTTACTACACCTTTTTCCCATCTTAATTTTAAAATCTGTAAGATCTGGGACTAGGCTGCTAGTCATTGGAGAGTCTAGGAACTGCTGCTGAGGAATCAGCTTTGGATTAATTGTACCACTTTGCTCCTGATGAGAAAAGGAGCAAAGTGACAGTGGTTGCTGCTGGCCTGTGTTCGTGTAGTGTGTGTTGATCTTAACTTAGTGGTTTGATTACACTGAAAACCTGCACTATCAGCTTGGATTATTGTTTAAGTTGATTATTTACTGCACTTCTAGGCTCGTTTTATAATGGAAAGTTTTAAGGATTAGGTCTGCACTCTTGTGGCAGTAGAGAGTAGCCTGGACTCATTCTGTGCTGAAAATCACTGAGGAAGCCTTAGAGTGTGCTTATTATGAATGCCCTGTTGGTTATTGTGCTTCTTTACTGATTTTCTGAGCTTGTATAAAGGGGGTTGCATTTGTGAGAGGCTTAGCAATATACAGCAGTAGTTAGTAGTGCCCTGTATTTTTCACAGCCACTTAAGACAGAAAATGTTCCTATAAAACTACCTATAAAACTTCCTCAGTACTTACCTGAACAAAGATCAACTAGTCTGAGTATTGAGGAGCACCCTCCCATGAATTTAGTCTTAGATAGTCTTGACTGTAGTCTATAATCTTATAACACTCAAGCTACCAAGCTGTAAAGCCTCTTGTACGATCTGATTGTAGCATGCTCAATAAGGATCTGTAACCATGGAGATGCACTTTCCTACTATCTCTGCACCAGTTTGGTAGATATAGACATCCTGAAGTGATGTACAGTTGTCTCATGTTTACTGACAACCACCTAATACTTAAGCAATGTGATGCAGTATGCGAGAGATGTAGTTACACAATCTCACTGGAGCCAAAGCTGTCACATACAAGCACTTATAATACTAAAGAGGTTGTCAGAAATACACACACACTGCACCCACAGCAGTGGCATGTTTTATGGAGCAGACACACAGACCCACGTATGCTCATGCTGTTAAATGTAATCTTACTAAACTCCAAAGGCCTCTCAAACATTGAACTTGCTATAAGTATCCTCAGCAACCTCAAAAGCATTCTTCCAAAACAACACCAATGACAGGACATACAGCCAAATCACAAGGTGTATCAATGTCTAAGGCCATAAAACAGACCACCACACAAGGCAATAATTTTGCCACGGGAGACTCCATTGTCAGACACACAGATGTTCCCCTCATCAGGCTGAGTAAGGACATAGTCACAGTTATTTACCTATCAGGGGCCAGGATCCACCAGACTGTACACACACTCAGGGTGTTGAACCACGAGTACCAATATGACTCAGTCATAGGCCACATGGATGTAAAGGACCTGAGACGTACCTCCATGGACAACATGAAGAAAAGCTTGATGGAGATCTCAGACTATGTGTCCCAAGCAGTATGAGCCTTGAGCAGCATTTACATTCTCCCAGGAGGATCCCACAGTGTGAACCAAAAATAAATCCAAATAAAATAGAATGCCAACACAGCACAGCAAAATGTCTTGGTTAAACACATAAGAAAACTTCCAGAAGTTCCAGATAAGTCTTCTTCTTCTTTCAGCTGCTCCCATTAGGGGTCGCCACAGCGGATCATCTGTTTCCATTTCTTCCTGTCATCTGCATCTTGCTCTGTCACACCAACCACCTGCATGTCCTCTTTCACCACATCCATAAACCTTATCTTAGGCCTTCCTCTTTTCCTGTTACCTAGCAGCTTCATCCTTAGCATCTTTTTCCCAATATACTCTGCATCCCTCCTCAGCACATGTCCAAACCAATGTAATCTTGCCTCTCTGGCTTTGTCTCCAAACCTTCCAACCTGGGCTGACCCTCTAATATACTTATTCCTAATCCTGTCCATCCTTGTCACACCCAGTGCAAATCTTAACATCTTCAGCTCTGCCACGTCAAGCTCTGACTCCTGCCTTTTTGTCAATACCACTGTCTCCAACCCATATAACATAGCTGGTCTCACTACCCTCTTGTAGACCTTCCCTTTCACTCTTACTGGTACTCGTCTGTCACAAATCACTCCTGACACTCTTCTCCACCCACTCATTCCTGCCTGTACTCTCTTCTTCACCTCTCTTCCACAATCACCATTACTCTGAACTGTTGATCCCAAGTATTTAAACTCATCCACCTTCGCCACCTCTACTCCCTGCATCCTCACCATTTCTCTATCCTCCCTCTCATTCACACACATATTCTGTCTTAGTCCTCCTGACCTTCATTCCTCTTCTCTCTAGAGCATATCTCCACCTCTCCAGGGTCTCCTCCACCTGTTCCCTACTCTCACTGCAGATCACAATGTCATCAGCAAACATCATAGTTCACGGGGACTCCTGTCTGTTCTCATCTGTCAACCTGTCCATCACCATTGCAAATAAGAAAGGGCTCAGAGCTCATCCTTGATGTAATCTCACAGGTTTAATACTTCAAAAACAAGTTAAAAACAGAGATAAAAGCTTTCATGGCTTCTTTCCACTACCGGCTTCATCAGATCTAACTAGTAACACACAAACTAATATTTTAAAAGAGAGATGCACTGTTACCTCATCAAGTCATGTGACTTCAGTATAGGTCTTAAGAGGACAGCTTCATTTAAACCAGTCCATTTATCAGCCTGCATTTTTTTTTCAATAATTTTTATTTTTATTTTTACATTAATAAATGTCACAAAAAAAACTATCTTACAACATGACCATATATATATATATTATACATTGATGTCAAATACCACAGTATATAGGTCGTAATCAGCCTGCATTTCTAAAATCCATTTTGTTCCTATACATCCATCCCTCGTTCTAATGTCACCACCCCTATTGTTACAGTTAAACAATTCTACTACCAAAAATTTAAACTGATGAGAAGTACCACATTTTAGTACATGTTTATGTAAGGCATTCCTGCTAATCTGTTTCCTTATACTATACAAGTGTTCACAATCCAGTCCTTCAGGCATCTGTTTGTTTTACCCACATAGTAGCTGTTACAGACACACACAATACAAGTACACAGGATTACTGCTTTTGCAGTCTGCGTAGAAATGGAAACTACAAGTGTGTCTTGTGGTGGGGTGCATGTATGCATCACCATTACATATATATTTACAAAAGTTACAAGTCCTGCAGGCATATGTGCCTTTCCTTTCTGATATATTCTTCCTCTTAATAAGGGGTTTGTAATCTAGAATCTGTTTTAAAGATCTATTGTTCTTAAAACAAAAATGTGGTGTATCACCCATTGTGTTCCTATACCTCATATCAGGTGTTAAGATATGCCAGTCCTTCTTTACCACTTCACACACCATACCAACATCACTCAAACACATAATACTCATTCTAAAATTATTTCCTGTGTATTATTTAATCTAGTGGATGTTAGATTCTCAGTTTATGCAGAAAAATAAGATCTAGTCTTATCAGCCCTGTAATGAACAACTTCATCAGAGACAGTATTAACCTCAGTCTCATTTTACCCCCTTGTCAAAAAATAATTTCTAAGACTCTCGAAGGATTCTTTCATAGTGCCACCACTTACATTTAAGTGTGCAAGACCATTTTGCTGAACATGTTTCGGACGTGTTCTATTTTAATGCAGTACATTGTTCTTCTTACATTCCTCCTTATAAAGGTCCATACTCAATGCAATATCGTTCACAAATACACTTACATTTAAAAAAATCAACACTTGTTTCAGATATAGATGGTAGAAACTTCAAAAAATCTGTTGTATTGTTCAGATACAATATAAATTCTTGTAACATTTCATTTGAAACTGGCTCACCAACAGAATGCATAATGTTAAAGTTGGGGATTCCACCTCTACCAGTAGACCAGTTTCCAGTGGTGTACCACAGTGATCTGTACTGGGCCCTCTACTATTTGTAATCTACTTCTCAGACATCCAGGCAAAAGTGGCTTACCAAGTTCACACAGATGACTGCAAACTAGATGCAATCATTGAGTCCACCAATGATGTTAACATACTACAAAAGGGGCTAACTCAGACTAATGATTGGTGCCAGATTCATGGTTTAAAACTAAATGCAAAAAAGGGCACCATTATCCCCTTTGGCAAAGGAGTGGCCACTGCAAACTACATTATATATAGCACCCCCTAAGCTCAAACACAGGGGTGAGAGACTTGGGAACACAGGTTAACAGTAATTTAAATTTTAATCAACATGTCTCCATAGTGGTAAGGAAAGCCTTCTACATTGCACATCTCATAATTAGGGCATCACATCTGAGACTAAGAATGTTATAACTCCTCTATACTTGACCACTAACTGAGTACAATGCTCCCTTTTGCATATACCTTACCAGACACCTGTAACAACTGGAGAGACCACAAAAGTTCCTAACCAAGAAAATTGAGGGCCTCCAAAACATTACCTACATGGAAAGACTGAAGACTCTGTCTCTGTACTCTGTATCCTACAGGCTGCTGAAAGGCAACCTGTGCATGGCCTACAGAGTGATCTCTGTCTCTGCCTTAATAGAAATGCTGCATGTCTGTACATCAAATGGACAGCAGTCACTCACTCTAGGTATCTCAACCTAGCCTGTGACAGAACATGTTGGAGAGACAGATATGTCTCCCAGAAATTTCTTCTCCTCTGGAATAAACTCCCACTTCATGTGAAGCAGAGCTCCTCAATGACCCTATTTAAGTGCAACCTTGACAGTTGGATGGGAGACTGCAAATTCACCCCAGTGGTGGCATCCATGTCCCTTGTGGACAGGGGCAGTTGGTGATAATCATTGATTAGCTCTGCTAACAACAACCATCTAACCCTGGTCAACTAGGGAACAAGGCTAGGCTTGATAAGACCCTAGGGCCATTAGCCTAGTAACCTCCTATAAACCTATGAACCTAAAAGAAAACACGCTTCAAGATTAGTCAAACAGTATGAAATGCCTTAGCTTCTCTGCATCCAAATTATCATTTGCAAAATCCCATACTGTATCCTTGCAAGCTATGTATCCCACTCTATGACCAAGGGAACCCATAACACATACTTAAAAGTACTGGGGACTCTTGCCATACAACTCAACAATCATATTCAGGGGTGACATTACCTACTCCACCATAAACATGAAATCATAAACAACCCTAAACATGTAGGCTCAGAGATTGTTGGACTTTGTAAACACAAATATGCTGGATCAGCCAGTTCATGCACCCATTAGGGGCACTAATATCCTTAACCAGGTGTTCGCAAACATGAGAGAAAATTGCACCCCAAACCAGCCATCCTCCCTGGTGTAATGTCCTCATTGGTTAGGTCAGACCATCAGACCATAAAGCTGTCTCCTTTGAAATAAAAATATAAAATCCAGCTAACCCACAAATGTTTAGGAATTATCTTAAGGCAAAATTATTATTATAAAGTGACACCCTGACAAAAACTTCAAACTCCCACTCCCTAAAAGCACTGATGCCTATGTGGAATTGTTAATGAAAACTGTACTATCATGTTAATGGCTGCAAAGAGACAACTGTACCTACCAGGAATAAGCACAGGGTAAACTCATAAAATAAGCCTGAAGAACAACAAATAAAACAAGAAAATATATAAACCAGATAAAGCAAACGACCAGGAACCAGGATCCACCACAAATTTAATACAAACTCTCTCTAGCGCCAGGGCAAACGCCTTCCTTGGAAGGTGTTTGCCGTGGCGCTAGAGAGAGTTTGTATTAAATTTGTGGTGGATCCTGGTTACTGGTCGTTTGCATCATAAAATAAGCCTCCCTGGTAGAATCACATCATCAATGGATTGTATAACAAAAGGAAGAAAACCGTGGCAAAAATTGTGATCTACAAGGTAAAAACTCCCTCTTCTATCTAAACAAGCAATGCAGAGGACTAATCAGGTCTACCAAAGTCAAGCTTGAGGTAAAAAGAGCTTCCCAGGTCAAGGATAATTACAAGGCATACTTCATATATGTCTGCCCCCTCAAAAGCAATGGACAAAAATGTGCCAAAATAATTTTAAATCGAGACACCTATACCGAGTTGTAAGATAGAAAATCTACTGGCAGACAAATTTAGCACCAATTTTACCTCCCCCTGGCACCCCTCTCGTGATACTCTCAAGCATAACTCCCCCAACTATCACTAGAGAATGTGTCCTCATTGCACTCACCAAGGCCAATAATACTGCACCGATGGCTCCTGATAATAATCCATGATGCCTCTTTAATAGTGTGAAACGTGAGCTATCAGGATCACTAGACTCACTATTAAACTATAGCCTGTAGATAGGCTTTCTTGCAAGCAAATAGTGGACTGAAACTGTCATCTATTTCCTCAAGGATGGGCTAGTTATGTGTTTGGGTACCTACAGAGGGATAAATATGATTAATATCATATGCAAAGCCATGGAAAGAATTAATATGGAAATGATACACAATGACATAAGAAGGCTTGAGACACTGGACTGGCGTCATCAAGCCATGAAAATAATTAATATGGAAATGATACACAGTGACATAGGAAGCCTTGAGAAACTGGACTGATTTCATCAAGCCATGGAAATTATTAATCTGGAAAAGATACACAATGACAAAGGAAGCCTTGAGATACTGAACTGGTTTCATCGCGCCATGGAAAGAATTAATCTGGAAATGATACAGAATGACATAGGAAGCCTTGAGACACTGGAGTGGTTTCATTGAGCCATGGAAAGAATTAATCTAGAAATAATACAGAATGACATAGGAAGCCATGGCTAAGCTTATGGTGTCATTCAAAGGGGATCCAGTATCTGTCTGCCTGGGATGACATGATTGACAGACCACGATGCTTTGCCAGAGATGGTCTGCACCTGTCGCCCCTGGGATTCAGGTTACTGGCTAAGGCTCTTGCCACCCCTATAGTGCCTTTTTTAGGCAAACTTCAAAGGACAAAACCACCACCGTAACAGGTACAAGCATGCAAAATCTGAAGGTAATGCTACTCAATGCTAGAAGTCTATACCTCAAAATGCACTCTCTCGAGGCACTCCTAAAAATGGAGAACATCGATATCTGTGCAGTAACTGAGACCTGGTTCAAGGCTCCAGAGAGCACCCCTGCAATACCAGGCTACAACTCTTACCACACTTTTCGGCCACCAAACCAGGACCGAAACACTAAAGGTGGAGGAGTGTCAATATTCACCAAGGATAATCACACCACCAGGCTAGTTGGCCAACACAATGTGTCTGAAATTCTCCAAGTGCAACTAACACTAGGTAAGACTGCAATCCAAATTGTAGCTTGCTACAGATCCCCCACCATACCCCAAGATTCTCACTACACCTTTCTAAACATACTGGAAAATATTAAGATAGAACCGAACACCCTAATACTGGGTGATTTTAACTACCCTGCCATTAACTGGGAAAACTACTCATGTCCCAACACCTTTGCGCAACGGTTCTTGGAATTCATAAATTCCAATGCCCTGGATCAACTAATCCATAGTCCCACCAGGGGCTCCAATATCCTAGACCTGGTCATTACCAACATGGGAAATCAATGCTCCATACCTATGGTCACCCCTCGTTAGTCAGGTCTGACCATAAGCTAATCACCCTTAACATCCACATCCCACCCCCACACCCAGTAAAGAAACCACCATAAAAAACTTCTCCAAAGCCAATTTCATGCTACTCAAGTCAGAAGTGACAAACTTCATAACACCCATGCAGACGGGAACTGAAAGTTCAACTGCTGAATCCTACACTAAGGCACTGTACGAGCATATCCACTCATGCATGAATCGTGCCATCCCAAATAGAACCTAAATGCTCTCATCCAAAAAGGAAGCCAATCTGGTGGTCCCCTGCCATAAACAAACTTTACAACAAAAGGAAGAAACTTTTGCAGAAAAGAGGAAAATGCCAGGATGCAAAAAACTCACTTACTAGCCTCAGTAAGAAACTGAGATGCCTCATAAAATCCTCCAAAGCTAGTTACAAAAATAAAATTGCCAAAGATTCCAAAGACAACCACAAAGCATTCTATAACTATGTCAAGAATCTAAATGGCAATGCTCAGATCTGCTCTGAGCTAAAACAGAATGGCATTAAATATACTGATCCAAAGGATATTGCCAATATCCTGGCAGATCGATTCAGTGCCAACTTCACCCCCCTCTCACCCCTAAATGGCCCATCTCAATACTCGAAGATTGCCAAATTCCAGTAATAACGGCCACTCAGGTACAAAACGCACTCTCTAAAGCCAAGAATACAGCATCCATGGGACCAGATGACATCCCGGCTGTGTACTACATGAACTACAATATGAACTGGCACCTCACCTAAGTGTCATGTTTAATCATAGCCTCACCTCAGGTTTCATGCCCACTGAGTGGCAGAGCTACAGTTATCCCAATCCACAAGGGGATCCACCTTGGATCCCGGAAACTACCGTCCCATCAGTCTGACAAGCCTTATCTGCAAGGCCATGGAGCGTATTATCATGGAACTTATAAACAAAGACATTGGCAACCTTCAAACACTGGACCCCACCCAGTTTGGGTTTGTGAAGGGCCGATCTTGTCTCCTGAACCTGATTGACTTCTTTGAATCAGTCTCCAGAGCCATGGACAAGGGTAAGGTGGTCCACACAGCCTATCTAGACCTTGCCAAGGCCTTTGACACCATCCCCCACTCTGGAATCATAGATAAACTTACTAGGTTGGGCATTAATCCCTATGTCACCCAATGGGTTGCTAAATGGCTTACTGATAGAACCCACACTGTAAAAGTAGCCGACTCCAAATCCAGCTCCAGACAAGTGACAAGTGGAGTACCTCAGGGTTCAGTCCTGGGGCCGCTC